>NC_057702.1:4111786-4143953 GCF_014466175.1 Vespula pensylvanica
TTGCCTCGAAAAAAATTTAAGAAATAAGCTTTTATTTTGTCTTCATCTACGTACCTACCAGTTGGTACATGTACTTATCAAAGTCTTATGATGGTGCATGAACGTAATTTTTTCAAGTTTTTTTCATTGATGTTTAACCCTTCACTGAAGTTGGGCATTTGACTTCAATGATGATATCAAAATCAATTCTGTTTGGAGAAATCCTCAAGCCTTAAGCCTGTTTAGAGAAATCAACCGTCAAGAATGGTTGATTTTTATCAATAATCAAACCATTACCTTCAATATCGAACTCGTATTCGGTGGAGAATTATCTAAATGCTAATAGCTCTTTATCAATTCCCCACGTAGTATTATTGTTTTCCTTAAAGCAGGGATATCAATCTGATTCTACTAATTTTGGACAAGTGCGTGGCCGTCTATATTTTTTCCGAACATTGAAGCAGTTATTCGTTTTCGACGCTGCTCATTCTGTTCAAACGAATTTACTCGTTCGTTAATTTTGCGTTCGGTTTTGAAGGGATCTCTTTTTTTTAAGAATTCTACAAATTGATTTTTAGCATAGATTAAGTTTTCATCAGAAACATTGTATGCCTAAGGGCAAGATGCGTTTGTTCCATAATTACCGTCGAAGTTTTGAGTATAAAAATTTTTTTGTGGGATGTAGATGTTTTCTTCCTTTTTGGAGAAAAATGATCTCCGCTTTTTTACGTACATATTGTAGAATGAAGTTGCCCGTATCTACTTAATAATTTATTATTTATTTCACAATGCAACGTACCACCGGAATTCTTACTAATGAGAGCATCTTCACATCGAGTTTGATATGAACTGCGTAGGGAAAAGTTGACTCTTTTGCTACCTATGAATTTGGCAATGTAAGAATTATATAATTCTGCCACATTATCATCGACGTTTTATATTACACCAAACTCGTTAACTGCAACACAATGCATTGCCAATTGTATTTCATAGAAAATATCAGTTAGCATTTCCCGTAGGTGATTAGTCTTGGGAAGTTTTGCTTCACTACACAATGATATCCGCGATCTCTACATGTCTCATGGAGGTCGAAAACAGTACGGCGTTATATTTTTCTGCAATTCCTCCAGATTGGTGATGCAAAGAATACCGTCATGATCGATTTCTTCTTTTAGATGAATAATTCTTACCTCAACAACTTTTGACATTAATCTGTACATCGTATAGCGGAAAGTTTCCGATACAATAGCATAGTATATACCCATGTAATATTTGAAAAGCATGGTATATTTGAAAAGCATGGTTATATTATTTCGGATACCATGCAGGCGTTTGAATTTGAATTCTTTTTTCGATGTATCCTCAGTCTTAATTTTTCTAATCAAACCTTATATACTACATTTTAATTTTATATACATGTCCGCAACTGTACAAGAAAAAGGAACATGTACTTTTATTGAACGAATGCCGTTTATAAATATATACAGTATTTACTACTTGAAGGCCTGACAATTGAAATGAATTTTTATCATTATTTGTAATTGCATTCTATTTGCAGAAGAGATGGAGAAAAATTAAAAATATTCGCACTTATTACCTATACAGATTCCAAAAATGGATTCTGTGAATTTATACTGTAAATGTACGATTTGCTAGGTAGACTACTATTTATAATTTTTTGAAATATTTTTTTTCTCTTCTTTCTATAATAATTTTTTTACTCTGAATCGTTTATACCTTTGACTAACATTCCTTTTTCTGACACAGATAGGTCTCGTGTATTCTTCCGCTTGTCGCTGGTATTTTTCGATCGTAAGACGTCTTATTTTCCTAATCTCTAAATTTTTAATCCTGTCCTTCTGTTTTTGCGAAATTTTGAGAATGTAAATAAATGTAAAATTTATATATATATATATATATATATATATATATATATATATATATATGTTTATTATTTGTGCGGATATTCAATATTTTTAAGTGGTAAGCGGCAAAACAATCTCAGAAATGTAAAGAAACAACACATGATTTATTTTCTTATTTTATTTAATAACACGCCCAGCGTCTTCTTCTTTTGTATTTATCATTTGGAGAAATTTGTATCAACTAGCATTGCTTTAGCTGTAGAGATTTATAAGTTTTCTTCAATATTGGGTAAATTATCCTTTAATGAAGCATCACATATTTTCCCTAAGAAATCATTAAAACGTAGATTTTTGTTTCTTACATTAAAATGATATATTTCGAATTGAATAGAGCACCATTGAAGAGATATAATGTCTCTTTTTGTTGACCATTTTATAGTCTTTTTATAATAATTAGTAATAGTTGAAAAATTGATCAACTTGATCCACTCATTTCATATATTTGTTGTAATTAATACATATTTAGGTCTTTGAATTTTGCGATTGATTTTTCTACATATTTCGTAAGTAGAAAATCAACTAGAATAAAGATCAACTAAATCGGCATGATGAATGGTAGAAATCATTTGTATCATTTTATTTTTTGATGCTTACTATAACCGTTCCAGTATTTCCCCTTTTCGTTCAAATGCATTTTGAAAAACATACAGTTAAAAATTCTTTAATATAGCCGGAAATCTTGATTTTTTCGCGTATAGAAAAATTTAACATTTTTTTTATATTGCTTAGTCTTATTGGAATTTTGTGTGTATTGGTTTCCATGCTAATAAATTCAATCAAATCCGTTTCAAAAAATAAATCTGCGAAGTTTTCCACGTTCTATACCTTTCTGGAGAATACGTTAGTTCCTGAAGATTCTTCGAATTTCTTATTGTTTTTCAGTAAATCAAATTTACATCGTTATCTTTATCCGATTCTTCTGTATCACTTGGGAACACGTTTTACGGTGTGAAATCGGATTAGTTTGGATTTTGGAGTCATCCGAAGATGTTCTGGTTTTGTTCTTTATCTGAATACTTATCTCAAAATTCAATTGGAATATCGGATGAATTATTCATCTAGTATAAACAAAGGGTGCAATTTCTTGTTTTATGAAGAAGTTGGAAATAAGAAAATGTGCTAATATGACCGTATTGCAACCTGTAATTAATTGTTGCCTTGTGTAGAAGCGGTATTCGATGCTTTGTAAGATTCCAATGTGGTGTTATCAACATTTATATGAAAATATTCATGTGGCATTAACGTGGTGTCACCGGATGGCATAGTGTTAAGACCAATGAATTGCTTCTGTTTTTTCTTGTCAGATTTTCTTTTCTTGCTGGCATTTTTAAATCATTCGTGAGACGAAACTATTGTGAGCTCGACGCTTCGACTATTACAATAAGGAAACAATATAGGATGTATTATAAAAGGTACAAGGAAGTATAATAAAAGATATAGTAAACGATATATAATAAATGATTATTAAAATATTGCAAAAATTGGCAAAAGATTGACAATTTTTTATCTACGTGACACTATTCGCTTTTCAATTTATCGGTGAACCATTTTAATTTATCGCGGCCACGAGTACCGTATGAAAAGGGTTAATAAGTAGATAGGCGATAAATTATCCCGCGGATAAAAACGCTACCGCAAACAAATAATCGCCAGCCGGAACACAGTTTTAACTGGCGTAAAGACTATAAGGCATCGGAAATCTGATCTCGCACATTCACAAAATTCATAACAAAACACATTTGTAGTTTTTATTTTGACAATATCGATTTTTACGAATTATAACGTGCAACATCGTATTTTCATTTATTTAACAACACATCGATGTTCGACAATAAAAATAATTTCATTACAAAACTGTACGACGAGTTCAGTTATCTTTCTCTGAAGTTCATCGTCTTTCTTGAATATTTACTATTGATCTTTACTTGAAATGTCCGTTACTTTCTCACAAATCTGGATTACTATTGTGTAGAAATGGAAAGTTCCGCGGAAGAAATGTGAGTCTAATCGATCAGAATGTTGGAAAACGCCTTTTCTCACATATATTTTTTGTTCTATCTTGTTGAGACAGTCAGACATATTAATTAAATCAAGTGACGATAGTGACTAGATTAGTAGGTAGTGAATAACATCTATGAGGAACAAATGAGACAGAGTGAACGATGAATTTAATGTCAAACCATTAACATAGTCCCAGTTTCCAGAGAATTAGATATTAACGTAATGAAAAAATATTTCTCATTACTAACTTCTCTTTATTCTCAATATAAATTCGATGTCGAAATAAATTTTAAGGTTAATAATTTTTTAGTCAGAATAAAATAAATTTCAATGTTAATTGCTTTTCCATTAAAATTTTCAGAAATAGTGTCTTTGTAACTGGAATTACTTTCACCGTCATTCTGGTTATCATTACTTTGTAATGATAACATTTATAATACATTCTCCACTAAACTACTTTATCCCAGTAAGATTTCTGAACCTTTGATGCGTGCGGACAATAATTCTTGCAGCTATCTATTATGATATGAGATTTATTTGCATCAGCCATCATTCAATTCACTACGTGTTAAAGTACAAAGATTTCGTTTCCTGATCTTTCAGTTTGTTCCATTTCTGTCTATACCGGTTCGATGGGGTTTAGCTTACATATACTCTTAGGGAGGTACTCTTAAGACATTATGATCATGCAGTTTTATGAACCGCTACATTGACTAGAAATATTTTTTCATTATTTTTATTTCAATTTATCAGGGCAAATAATTGGTGTTCTTTCATATTTTATAAATGAGGGACTTTATTTTTTAAGAGCCTTTTAATCATATCTTTCTTTGCAGCATATTGTTTTATTAACTATGAAATACATATATTTATTATATTATATAATATACTTATATTATATAATACATATATATAATATTTATTATATTAACTGGGATCTTTAGAATTAAATTTTCTTATATCTATTTTTCAAACTTCTACGCATTCATTTGGCTCCAATTATATTAGTCACCAATTATAGTATTTGTCTTAAAAATTATTTGGTTCCATCCATAAATCCATGTTTTCCTTCATCGTGGACAACTATATAAAGATGAAAAATACTTGTATTTTTTTTAAACATCAAGCATTTTCTTCGTTCACCTATATTTATCGAAACTAAATAGAGCATTATTTATTAACTAGCGTATTATTCGTCAATATATGTCATATTTCTATTCTGAGATCTGCAATAATTAATCGTTTTTATATATTTCCCTTCTTACGGAAGCACAAATATTTGGCCTCTTTATTAAAATTTTACAGATACTGTTATTATTTCTCCACTCTTAGCTCTTCAACAGTTTTTCAAGAATTTTTGGAGACTCTGTGGTTCTCATGGAAAATGTATTTTTTCCCGAATAGCTATTAATAACTGCGACCTACTTGATAAAATTCTTTTTTGAATGTAGTCATAAATGATATTCTTTGTTCTTACTTTATCTTCTTCAAAAAAGTGAAATATTTTTTCCATTCTCCTTTATACTTTCTTCTTTTTTTGCGAATTCGGAACCTTCCTTCCGAATGTAACTAATCGATTTAGTAGATAAACCAATATAATCAGCTGCACGAACATTGGTCTGTTGAATGTTACAAAGGAGTTGATGTACTTTATCGCACTTTTTCACGACACGACACGCAATGTTTCTGGTCTCTCTAGAGATCCTCCTTCTTACGAGATTCTATTATTCCGTTTTTATAGTACTTAAATCTTTGATTACGAAAGATGTATATATACATCCTCATAGATTTATCAATACATAAGAAATACGTATATATACCCCCTCACATGTCTATACATATATATATAGAATATGTAAGAATTTTATATCGACGAAAGCTTTCTATTATGTATAGGTTATCATTTAAACAATTTACTGCGTCCAAACGCAATCGATTTAGAATAAAGTACTTCGTTGCACGTAATTGTACAACTACAGTATATTATAGATATACAGTATATTTTAGAAACAGAAATTTCTATATGTCAAAAAAATTTGAGTAAATCCGGTAATACGATAATGACTATAATGAAAGATTATCTCGGAAAAAGTCACGCTTAATATGTCGATAATTCGTACACAAGCCCAATTTTGTTCACCACATTACATTTGAACCAAACAAATGCTTGTGATATTGTAAAAAAAGATCGCAAAAGTATGCCAATTATGCAAGACAAATTACAAAAAAATAAAATATCTATGGGACTAATAATCAACCGAGAATATGATCTGCTGTTAGTGAGGTGCGTTTGTTTAGGAAAGAAAGATATAGGACTGAGATGTTGGGAATGAGAATAAGATGGAGATGCAGCGTGAGTCGCATATGTAACAAATAGAACAAATTAACGATTCGAATAATGGACAATCGGAATTTTCGAATGGATTTGTACAGATTTGAGTGGGGGATAAAAAGGATAAGAGGGAAGATGTGAGAAAAAAGAACAACGGGGATCATTCTTGAATAGACCAAGTAAAAAATAAAAAGAACTGGCAGGGTAAGAGTGAAGTGTGAAGGTTAACCAATTTACATTATGCTAATATCGTAAACATATAGAAATTCCATTATCGAACAAAATTACCTGTAAAAAAACTAATGTGTGCAAAATTACAATTGTTTATGGATATGTGGTGTAAGAACAAATTATAAGTGGTATAAACAGTTCTTTTTTTATTTACTATATATAAGTATTTGGAATTCATATGTTTATATCATAAATACATATCAGTAAAGAATTATAGTTTGCAAGTTTTCACTTAGCACTGATAAAAAAAATATATGAAAAACATTTACGAACTTTAAACGTATCCCAAGGTAAACGAAATGGTAACAGTGATATTTGAACGAAATATACATTTTCGTCAATGAGTATAATATGCGACGGGTAACCGCAGGGATTGACATGTAAATTTCGCGCCGTATATATCGATGGTGTTCTGTGCAAGAGTGCGTCGCGGGTCAAAGGGTTAATTCAATACAACTTTTTAACGAATTAATATTTTTCAAAGTAAATTTTTGTAAATTACTTTTTCGTGTTGCAATATTGATTATTCATCCGTGAGAAAGCAATAAACACATGCAAGTGTCGAAGAAAAGAATAAAAGAAAAAAAGATCACGACAGATTTGGAAGCATCAGGTATGAAGATGAAAATAATCAAATTACATATTAAGCCTAAATTACTACTACAACAACAAACAGATACAAGATTCCATGAAACATAATTTTTATGACACAGAATTCAAGTACATATGAACAAATAATTAGAATACTCGGATCAAAAGATGCTGATTGTCATATGTACCAATTCAAATGAAAAAGAAAATTTATATTAGTAATACAGAACTACATCCGAGAATGAAGAATGAATATGTCAAAACTGATTTAGAAAAAAAGTAATGGGGTAAGCATCCTTATTACTCTGACAAAATGTGATACCTGCCGAAACTCTACGCATGGACGGTGCACGCTTAGCGATTGTCATCGCTGTAGACGAAATATTTTTTTTTTTAATGCGAACTTTGTTGTTTGATTATATTGGGTGCAACCAAGAATAAGTTATTATTGTAATTTTTTTACATCGAATTAAATAATGGATGAACGTTATTTTCAAGCAATAATTGTTTATTAGAAATGGTAAAATGTACTTTAATTATTGGTAAACATACTTTAACTTAAAAAAAAGATAAGAAATAAAAACTAAATTCAATAACACCAAACTTACCGATGCCTCATGTATAATTATTTCTACCACAACCAGTCAATTTGACTGTTTTCCAATCAAAGAAACATTTACATATTTTACATGTATATATAGCAAAAAATAAATATTTTACGATGTATATATGACAAAAAATATATTATTTATTATAATTTGGTATGTGAATGAAACAATTTTATTTAAATAACGATTGTAAAGAAAATCCGTACAAGGCCATCTTCGAGATTTTGATTTGACAGAGTATTTTCGCACCATTTGATTCTTTATATCTACACTACATTTAGTGCTATTATGGAACTTGATCGTTTCAGATATACGCTTATCACTTTTATCAATTTTTATGGATTTACACTTTCAGCTTAGTAAAAGTATTTTTTTATTTGACTTACTTTTATAAATTGTAAGTATATTCGATTTTATAAATAGTAACTGTAACTTGGTTTATACAATTTTATTGAAAAGTGTGACATATCATCTTTCGCCTGCTTTGCGAATTTTGATAATTTTCTTTTTTTTCATGGATGGTTCCAACTATACTGATTTCTTTATCTAATATTTTTTAAACTAATTTTGCAACTAGTGATGCAAAAAAAATTATCAGTGGTGATGTTCGTTCCATATCCTGCAAACGGTTTTATTAGTTTGAGAATAATGAACTCTTGAAATGGAATTGAAAATTCTATTTTCATCTTTTCTCAAATATGGAAATCCGATATTTAGTACTGTGCTTTTATTCCATACTTATCTGATTTGTTTGGCAAATATTGTCATAAATCTACACTTCGCTTTGATTGAGAAAATCTGTTCATCCATAGACACATGTGCATCAGGCTTCTAACAATGCTGGCTATTGTCGATGAATTTGTTCTATATTTTGGAGATTAGAGCAAATTTATCAGTTTGTAAACATTGCTTGCCTTCGTTGACTTCTTTTCTCGAATCATATAAATTGCATAATTTCATTAAAATTATTTTTGCTCTTAGTTCTTAAATAAAATTGAGGACCCCATTTTTTGTTCCATAGATATGAAATATTCATATTTTTTGTTTAATATGCATCACGTGCGTATAAAAGAGCAATAAATACGTCGAATTTTGCTATAATCATATTCCAATTAGTTCCTAAAACTCGAAATGCCTTTTTTTGCATTCCTTAATATTTTTAGGATAAGAACACAAAGCAATAAGAATTCTTGACTCGCAGAATAGCATTATAATATGAAATGATCAAATTAAGAATGAAATCTAATATTCAAGAGGTTTCAACAATATTGAATAAACTTTATGCGTACTTGTTACCACGTAATTCAAAGACAAACTATGTTCAATAGGTTCTTACGACGTTCGATTATGACTGGGGATGGGGGGTTATACAAATAAAAACGTATCATTTTCAAATATTTTATAAAATGCGCTGCATTATGTTATTATTATCGATATCAGGCAAAATATTTTTCAACAAAGATATATAATAATATACATCAGTAAATCATTCCACCAGTCAAATAATCCGTTGCAGTAGATAAGTCAAATTGCATATATTTCTTATGGAGAAAAAAAAATATGAGAAAAATTAATATTGAAATTTACATTATATATAAATTATAATAAAAGTGATAAAGTCAAATGGCGATGTGATAAGGTTGTAGTTAAGAAATTTTGCCAGGATATTTAAAAAGACATTTAACCTGTCGTGGTAGGTTTAGTGATAAATATAACAAAGAATAGGAAAAACTTTAAACTTATATTTTAAAGAATGAAATATTTATTTTTAAATCATTAGGTATGTTTTACAAAAAATTAAACTTGTGTGTGTGTGTGTGTATATTTTAAAATTTAAATAGTTTGATTATTTTATAAAAAGTTGAAACTTCCTATTTAAAATTCATTGAAATTAGTAGTTCACTTGTATGTGATAAGATCGCATTTTTTACATCCATATTGCGTATCTCTCCTTTTATTCCTTTGCAGACGTGTGTTAGTAAATAGCCGCCTAAGACTTTTTCCTGTTGCGGACGCGTATCGACAAACAGCCATCCAAATCTCTTCACCGTTGCAGTCACGTATTGTAGAGCAGCTCGCCTTCGTTTATCATTCTGAGCGATTAGATATGCAGTGATATAGTAGACTAAAGAGTATCACGTCCGTTTTGAAAGAAAATTAGAGATCTTTAGCAGTGAGGTCTTATCTTCCATTTAATTTATAATTATAGTATATAACAGTATAGGAATTATAGGAATAACAGTAGAGTTAGAACGAATTTTAGTCTCTCGAATCAATTTTCTAGTGGCATTACCAGACGAACCAGAAAGCCTTTTACATATTTCATACTATATAACATAGTATACAGAATATCTAAAAAATTTAGAGAGGATATGTTCGATAATGATAATAGTGATGACGAATATTATCTCATAGATAATTTTATAGTCATTTCATTGAGAAGATGCAAGATAAATGTAGCAAAGCTGAATGTTTTTTTAGATTTTTACAAAAAATTTAATTGTACTTAAATAAAGTTTAGTTTTTATAACACAAACGTTCAAAGTGTATATTTTCTCAACTGCGCACTCCAGTATCTCTCGTCCACAGCGACGCTCGCTCATCGGGCGACTCCGTTCGCTAAGGATTATATTTTGCACAAACAGCTCATTTTCTCCTTGCTAATTATGCCTTACTCGTTTGATCAAGACATTTTAATGGAAAGTGCTTCTCAATTAAACGAAAAGGTAAATCTTCAGAATTTCTTTTTGTATTTCTCGCTACGCTTCTACTTTGTGGGTATTTTCGTAAAATATCTCTTATCAGTACTAAATGAAATTTATTAAATGTTTGTTTCATATCAGTAGAATTTTAATATAGAATATATGCATTATACATGACTAAGTCTAATAAGTGGACAAAAGTTTTTATACCACTAAAGTTTTCATGTTGGAATTAAATGTACTTAAAATCATTATAAAATCATTATAAAAACTCTGCTATAGCACTCATGTTAGAATTATAATCCGCAACATACGGTGGTTTCTTCATATATGATTCTGCACGATAATCTTTTCTCTTAATTCTTTTTTAATTAACTTAGCTGTGTGTGTGCAGAAGACAATATCCAGACGTCCTTTTTGTCACACCGTTTAATCGCCGATAAATTATTAATGAACCGGTAGGAAATTTCTCCTATTTTCAGATTTTCTTCCACATGAGGCATTTCGCTATTATTTTTATGAATAGTTCCAAATGCGTTTGTTTCGTATTCATGTAGTAAAGTATATAAACATGGTCTCATATATCAATTATCTATAACTATTGTATGATGTTCCCAAAATATGGTAGAAGAAAAGTCATTACAACATTTTAAGAAACCCCAATGGCTGTAATATTTTCATTAATATTTGTTTTTTTCCAGTATAAATAATAAAATCTATTATGTAAAATTGGTTTTACAGTCACAAAGGAGAAATGTTTTGATGCCAAACCTATTTCTCTTAGAAGGTATAAACTATATAAAATAACATCTGCTTCTGTATATTAAAAGGCTTTCATTCAGATTAGCATAATATATACTATCATACTGAATGTGTTGATTCCAACTATGTAATTATTATATAACGAGCAATTTCACCATCCTCGTGATCTCTACATGTATCTCGTTTTGACTGTAGAAGATAATAGAACAACTAGAAAACGTTATGATTTCTTTTCTCTAAAGCTAACTGTAGGAATTGAGTCTTGAAATATTTTGTTTCTTCTGCAACAAATTTGTCCATAAATTTTTTGGGTAAAGATTTTCTGTTTCTACGAATCATTTCAGTAATATATGTTTTTTGTTTGCACAAATATTTTGCTAATAATATTGATGTAAAAAAATTGTCCATGAAAATGTTATATCCTTTTGTAGGATAATTTTCCATTTTCAATAATTAATCGATTATTATGTATGCTATTCTTCTGAATTTCAGACTTATCTACATTACTTTTTGCTCTATATAAAAAATTCCAAATAGTAGTTTGTGATAAAGTCAAATAGCATAACAAATTTTATCCCTCAAGGATGTTGATGCTTTTTCAGTAAATATTGCAAGGGGTGCATGTGTGGCTTTTTGTTCCTACTAAACTTTTATCGATACACAAGTTCTGATGGGAAATGTAGTAATATCTCAATATTGTATTGGCATGATTAATGAGTGTTTGGATTTCCTAACACAGATCATATCCAGGTTGTTTAGGTTGAGGAAGATTTTTACTATCGACAAGATGAAAAAATTTTACGATAAGTTGGAAACAGTTTCTTGAAAATGTTTCATCAAACCATAAATGATACTGAAAAGTAGATGTGAACTAGTAGGATTCTATATTCTATTCGTTGCTTATTTGCATATATTTCCATATTTATTAAGAAAGTAAGGACTACTTTCAGCTTAGATATTATTATAGGTGTTTATTTATGTAAACGGGAATGCAAGGATAGATTTCTACATGACATTAGAAAATCACTTGCATATGCATTGTTTCTTTTTTCACTGTTATTTCAAGAAGAGTATTAACGTAAAATAAAAGTATCTAATAGATGTAGTAGGAAGAGGTTTGTGTCTTGAACCTATTACTTCTTCAAATTCATAATAATCTTCTGATGGGTTATCATTAGGTTCAAATACCTCTTCCCAGTTTCTTTATGGACATCGAATATATTTTCTCTATCTGAATTTTCTAAAATTATGCTCTCAGATGAAGATATTCTTCGTCTCTGTGATGTAATAAATCTAACAGAACGAACAGGAGAATCATGACTGCTTGAAGAATTCTCAGACGAATCAAATGCTAACCTTTCGCACTTTCATGTTCTAATTGATCTGACATTATGAATCAACTAAATTAAATATTACAGACGAAAAAAGTCAATAGAACGTTTCGACCTTTATTAAGTGATAGCACACAAAAGATTGAAGAGAAAAAGATTGATAAACTATTAGACAAAAGGGACATACAATATTTGGCATAGGATATAACGACTAAGTGTGACTGAAAATTATACTTAGAAACAATAATCTGAACATAAATGCACGGAATCGATACATCGGCCAATGGTAGTTTTCTCATAGGTACTGAATATTGGTCTGCCGGGAGCCAAAGAGTAATCTTATTGAAAAAAGGCAAAAAATAATAAATTTATGCCAAAATATAAGATGACCACAGTACAAAACTTAACTGAACTCATTTATTAATAAAATAAAAAAGATATCAGTGAAATAAATAACACTAATTTTATGAGTTATATCGAAAACGTAGATCAACTATTTTCTTCAAAAAAGTTTAAGAATACTTAAAAAATTATTCAACTCAACTTACTAATACAAAAGCAGCATAGAAGCTGGACAAGGTCAATAGCCGATCAAATTGAGACTCTCACTGAGTATCTTAAAGAAATAGTTACGAATATATCACCCTTACCATTTAATATTAGTAACTGTCTGTTTTACCAGATAAGAGTGGAAAAAGAAGTTATCGCAATTATATAGGATCTAAGGAACAATAAAACATCTGGATATGGCTTTATAACTTTAAAAATGTTAAAAGAACTGTCAGGTAAAGTTTAGAGATTTATAACAATTATAACAAATGCTATGTTTAGAGTAAGATATTTTCTGCAAACTTAGAAATACTGAAGTTATATTATTACAAAAGACTAGTAAGGATCAAAAGCTATTATTTTCTTACAGGTCCATCTCCCTTTTCTCCAAAGTAATAAAAAAATCATATAAAATAGAATAATGGAGAAAATTGACGGCTGTTGACACTCATGTGCGTACCCTGAGCATTCTCAGTACTTTCTTTAGTAATTCTCAGTACTTTTTCCTAAGGGCCATATATCATTATCTGGAATATTTGTCCTTAAGAACTCGTTGGATACTCGCTAAGAAAATGCTTAGTTAAAAAACACATTGCCACCTTTGTCCGAGTTTAGCTATTTTTATTCCAGCATATAGTCTTCAATAATGTGTTGAACCAGGTGATAAATATATAGTGTAAATAGACTTCTAGACAAAATGAGCTATGAATTGGTTTGACGCCTATTCTTCTAATGTCAATACGCGATACTTATAGGTCCATACTGTCATTAGGATAAAAGACCACACATGAAATTGTTTATGCATTTTGAACGAACTATCTTGACACATCCACGACCAATAAGGATATTACTTGCCCTTCCCAAGCATTTTTTACTTAAATTCCTCCCTTTCCATTCCTCTTTCCTAATTCATTATTGCCTTCATGAATAGTTCGAGAGAAATTAAAAGTCAGTTGCATCAAAGTATTTGCATTCACCAGTAAGACAACCGAGTCTTACTAACATCACTGGCTATACCTCAATCGGAGGTATCCAGTACAATCTAAATCATGAAAACATCCGAGTCTTAATATGGAGCCATTATGAGCCATTTATCTTCTAAAGATCGCCAACATAAGTAACGTAACACAACGAAACACGAATCTCATAATAACTATAACTCTTACATAAAAAATATATTGTTATAATTTCAATTCATGAAGTATTCTTTAACACGCATCTATCTCACTAGCACCACGGGATTCTTCAAAGTAATTGCGTTCTCCCATTAATTCGCGGGATTAGTATTTTGACGATCTTCGACAGCTTCCGAGTCTTCTGCTACCGCCCTCATTCACCAGTAGGTCTATCACTCTGACTGTTAAAAAGACTGGAATCAGAGTCTCCGTGAAAATAGATGACATCACTGATTAGGTACGAGAAACGCGGTCAACCGCGCTCTCACGAAGTAACAACTGTTTCGTTTGAAAACAAAAATTAATTTTGAATCATCAATTTAGGTTTCTAAAAAATTATAATGTAATAGAACAAATACATAGATCAATTAACAAATTAATTTCTTCTATGAAGAAAGGTAAATACTGTACAACAGCTTTCATATTCATATGGAAAAGACATTTGAAAAGTCTAACACCAAGAATTACCAAATAAGTTAAAAGGAATTCTACCAGATTTTCTATCATAAACTTATACTTTTCAAATATATTTTTTTATAATCGAATCAATAGCATACAGTCATCCCTACAGAAAATCCATGGTGGTGTTACACAAGGATATGTATTCGGATCCGTATTATACTTTTTATATATTGTCAATGTGCTAACTTTGCGACGTATAAAAGTATTCGCATTTGCGGATGACTGCCATTTTATCCACATACAAAAGAATGGAAAATTACATCGTCCTTAACTAAATTTTTATTTTATTCTAGTAAATAATTGTTTCAAACACGTAGTAATCAATTTATAAAATTTTTGTAAAATCTCATTAGATTCTAATTTTCGTCATTTCAGTTCTTTATATTTCTCTCGTATGATGTTACTCGATTTCCCTGTTTCATCTAAAATCTGTTTCTGTTTATTATTTTTATTCTTATTTTTTCTTCCTATCACTTTTTCTTTTGCTATCTTTATATGAAGTTTATCACTTATTTTAACACTAATAAAAATTAAGTAATCAGCTTGACAAAGTATAAGATTACTAACATTCAATAGAAAATGTTACGAAATATATACTCATATAGTCATTAGAACTGCTTCTTTATCGACTTCTTTAAACGTTACTATTTTTATGTACAACAAGAAAACCGTACTTTTCGCTATCGATAATTACAGTTTTGAAAAATTATTGTAATGTATGTCGAAATTAGCGATTTCGTTATAAATATATGACGTAAATTATTATTGTTTTTTTGCAAAAACTATTGAAAAATTAGGATTATCTATTGTCAAATGCTTTAGAATTCACGCATAACTTTGTCATAAATAAAAGCTATTTATATTGGAATGTTTTCCCATTAAAAAGTATTCTCTTATGATATAATTATCACAAGCTAAATCATCAAATATGAAAATAAAATCAAGTGAAACTTCGTTGATAGAAATCACATCACTGTTGTTCGAAAATGTAAAATATTTATTATCGTATATTGGAATCAAAATACTTTTGAGATATCAATATTTTGGTTGGTGTAACGATTTTGAATACACCTAAACATTTTCAGTACATAAATCGTGAGGATTTTCTATCAAATTAATTATTAAGTTGCTTTTCCCACAATTAGATGAATTGTAAATTATATTATTGTTATATAAAGAAACGATTTACTATGTCAATGATATATCTTTCGCTGTTTATCAAAAATTTTCTACGCACGTGAATCGCTATTGGTTGTGTTACGGAACGCATAACGACACAGCGACGGTAACAACGACGATGGTAAACATTACTTACAAGATATTATCGCTGAAAATTAAAAATGCGTTTAGCATTTTCAAATCAAACTCTTGGTATCCTGCCGCACCATTATTAACATTTTCTAATTCTTACACTCATGCATCAGCTAGTCCACCTTTCTTGATATAATAGATTTTTTATTCAGATTAAACCATAATAAAAAAGTAAAAAATTATTATCCAATAGAAAACAAATCTCTTATCTTCAGCAAGTTTCGTAGGTGGTCGTAGGTAGATTAACTAGTAAGTCCATGATTAGTTTTTAAGTTCGTATTTTGTATACGAAGAATTCAGCAATTAAGTCCATATTCTACAATCTGTAAAAGCAGAAATTAAGTAATAAGTATGTACTTTGCATTTCGTAAAATTAATAATTGATTAATAAGTCTGTATTATATATTTGATCAAGACGCTAATAAATTTATAAGACTTTATCCAAAAATCGGTGCGTTTTCCATGAGTTTTGAACAATCTATTACGACAGCTATTGAATGTTGTTCGACTAGCCCGTTTGAATGAGAAGCCATTCTTGTACGGCACTTGTAAAAAAAGTAAGCAACTTGGTATCTTTACTCCAATATTATGTCTACTGTCTCATCCCTTCCCCAGCCTATTAATTTATCAAATATCCTCCAATTTTATCCTATCGATTTACAGATCCCTAGCCAGTCACTCGTTTTCAGTTTCATATTTTTAAAGGTCAATCCCTGGTAAAGGCTTTCATGGCTTAACCAAAAACTTGTTGATATAACAATATACTCGTAAATAAGTTTTTCATTATTGTAATAAAAATTCATTTATGGTGAAATGTGGGATGAATGTAACAATATGTACTAAATACATGATTTCTAAATGAGGGTTGACACATCACTTACATATCAATAAGAATAATAAGTATAATAAAGAAATATATGCTTTGGTAATAAAAATATTAAAATAAATTTCCATTTTAAAGTTGTTATTCTTATAATATAAAATAAATTATGTGATATAAAGTGCATTTTTCACATACATATTTTTTTATAGATGTTACAAATGATGATATTATTATTATTATCACAGTACCCTGTCTGGCAATATTTGCGTGAATGAAGTAAGTTCTTTGAAATTCTTTGAACATTACCTTTTCGTGATTCCATACTTGTTTTTATATTTTTTGTGGCATTTTCAGTGAAAAGTTCAATTTGCTAGTTGAGATATAAAATTTTTCCTGAAAATTTTTTCAATCGTTTCTTATGTAAGATCCAGGCACTTATGCCAGCTAAATCTAAAATATTAAAAAATATTTAAAGCGACTATTTTCTCGATCCTGATTTGTCATTTCTACTATATTTCTTATTTCTTATTTCTTTGTCATTTGGCCTAAAATGTCTGCACCAAATTTAGTCTTATTATAAAATTCAACCGTTTCAAATAAACAGTTGTTACTTTTTTTAATTCTGATACTTTTATGACTCGAACTCAAGACAAAAACTTTCTTCTTTCGTATTTGTAATAAAGAAATTTCGTAAATTGTAAGAGCAATCCCATTTCATCTAGAAAATAATGATGAAAACCTTCTTTGTTTTACAAATTTTGTTATTTATAAAATAATTTTTTTTTCCGCATATACGGTCAACCAGTATGGTTCTTTTTGCTAGTAATTTTGATGCAAGCTGTAAGCTTGTAAAAAAAATTGTGTTGTATAGTTCTTCCCTTTATAGAATATGGTTCCATAAGTTTGAAGAGGATAAATTCACTTAGAGGTTGTGATGTTACTCGTAACTCATCCTTTGCTAAATAAGGGGTTAAGAAAAAGAGGAAATTGACTATATCAAAACGAGGAGGATTAATAACTTCGCTTTCTCAAAGCATTAGATTTTTCTTACCAGCGATGTTGCAAATGTTGCTTTTGTTGTAGATAAAGCTAAAGTTAAAAGTAATAGTTGGGAGGAATGAAAAGATACAATCGATCTTTACAAGAATATAGATTTTATTTGTCTCTGTATAAAACTAACACTGAACGAGATGTGAGATGAAAAAGAAATCAAAATTGAAAAAAAAAAACAAGATTAATAAGTAATAAAAAATTATTACGAAAAATGGAATGGCAACTACTATTAAGTAGAAAAGTCATGTCGAAATATATTATGTTTCAGAAGCGTTTTCATTTTTTAAATATAAAAAGAGAAATTATTTAAATATAAAAAACTAATGAATGCATTATTGTTAACTTAGATAATATAAATGGAGCTGAAATGCAACGTACGTTAGAAAGTACATTTAGAGTATTTCAAGTACAGTAGAGTATTTCAATTCTTTCGGTAATTTAAAATTGCCATTGGTATTAATAATATTGAATCGATATTGATAAAGATATTATGGAATTATAAACCTTATCTATCATATGATATTAGTAATTGTGATTAGTTACATTTGGACTTTTTTAAATACCGTAACTATATATATATATATATATATATATATATATGTTTGTATGTAATGACAGTGTGCATATATCGTGTATTGTGACATCTTTGGTTGATAATATAATTAGAATTACTACTATTTTTTTTTTATACCATAATTCTCTAATTTCTTTAGCTGCTTAAATGTATTTTCCGTTATCTGTGTTCTATTCTTCTTCTTGTTTCCTTTTATATGTTTACTGTATTTGCTATGGCTATTTCAATTAGTTGTGTTATTGTCTTATCTTTGTGGATTAGTGTGATCTCTGGTTTATTGTGTGATATTGTTTTGTTGGCAGTAATGCTTCTATACCAGTACATTTTGTATTCATTGTTTTGTAGTACATTCACAACAAAAATTGAAGAACTCAGCTGATTGTAAGACATCAGGCAATGTATAATTGTCAATTTTTATAGAACATCTGGTACAAAATCAATATAGATTCTCTGTAAAAGAAATCGAATGTGTGTCTTCTAGCTAGACATTGCTTCTTCAGATACTGGAGTAACATTAAGTGCATTTATTTTGTTTGCATTTGCTTAAAACAATTCATTATAATAATATCATAATAATATGATTTAGGATGTAATAATATTATTAAAAGAAGTTAATAAACATATTTATATCCCGTCACAAAAGTACTGTATTTTTTCATTTTTCGTTTATCTTGCTATATTGTTCTTACTGTTTAAAAGAAAGTATTGCAACAATAAATTGACAATAATATTATTTAGAAAAATAATATATATACGTATTTGTCATCTTGTAAAATATAAATCTTTGCGTTGAAGTGATGATTCTGGTGAATGTTTTTCCGTTAATTTAAGTGTCGTATTTTTGATGAAGTACTGTTGAAACCTTTGAGATTCAAATCAGTCATTGATTCTGTTTTTAGAAATGAAAGAAAGATGGAACGTCCCTACTAACTTTTGATTTTCAGAAATTTTTAGAATGAGATGAAAGAGAAGTTCCGTAACACAAGGATAGAGCAACGTTGTTGTTACAGAAAAAGAAGACATTTTAGGAAATAATATCCGCGACACTAAAAGAAGCAAAAGAATTATTTGAAGCTCAAAAGCAACACTGAGGTAAGGAGTAACCTGGTTTCGTCGGACAGGAAACAAGAAAATTACTTTCCTTTTCAGAAAACAAAAACATTTTGTCTCGAAGAAGGATAGATCAAGATTTTCTGGGGGCTAAGAAAAAGTTGAATGGCATTACAAAGAAGCATTCTTATCTATTTTTTTTATTAAATAAATTTGTTATTATTAGTACATGATTAAAAAAAATACAATATTATTAACAAATTAGTCATATTAAATTATTTACGATAATAACTGTATTATTACCAGTTTAGGATCATTATTAGCGTGACATAGACATTTTTATTTGGAAAATATGAATTTTTTAAAATTAATATTTTGTTACAAATCATTAACAAAAATTATAAAACTGTGTAATGGTTTTGTACACACACACACACACACACACACACACACACACACACACACACACACACACACACACACACACACACACACACACACACACACACACACAAAATCATTTTCTTTTTATTAAATTATACTTTTTTAAAGAATATGTAACGTGAATGTTATTGATTTATTAATGTATTTATTTTAGTTTCTATGGAAAACACATTGTTAGAAATATTTTGTTTATTTATATTAAATGTTATTCAAAAAAAATTAAAAATTCACTTGGTCATGATACTTGAAACATAGCATGGCGCGTAATTATCTTATCTTGAAAACATTTTAACAATAGTAACTTGTTTCTTTCATCTTTATCTTTTTAAGAGATAAGAATTTGTTTAGTGAATATATTGCTACGGGTCCATTTAACACTCGTTCGCGTATAAAATTCTCAGTAAAGAGGACTCGTGTCGTCAAACAAGTATTAGGTATATTTATAAAGTATTATACGTTACATAGTTAATCGAAAATTGAATTTCAATCGGAAGATCAATTTCTACAAACTTCGACTCGTTCGTCATGTAAAAAATAGATAATGATCGCATAGATACCGATACTATTGATGATATCCAATCAATTTAATACCAAAGCACTTAATAGGAAAAATTGATACATATTAAAATTGTAGGTACTTAGTATCAATTTTCGAAATTGACAATCTACAATGAATCGATATCAAATCGAAAAGTGTTTATATCGGATCAATTTCCGTTTGATGCTACCTAATAATATTGAATCAATTTCTGTTTGATGATATCTAATGAAAGTATTGATACTCACTTGATACTTCTGTTTAAATATCGATACAGAAACAAACGAATAGCGATTTTTTGGAGTAACGAACGAAAATTTGAAAGACAAAAGACAAAAAAACAAATCTTGTTTATATTTTCATAGAAGTATGGAACAGGTATTGATATTTCCACAGATCTCAAGACATCTGTATAAATATAATCTGTATAAATATAATCTCAAAACATCTGTATAAGTATAAATATTTGTGATACAGCAAAGAAAATAAAAATATTAACAGTTTTTCTATTATTTCCTGAGATATACAAATTCTCTCTCATCTGTACATTTGATATTCATTACTTAGTAATATTCAACTACTCTATTATATTCTTGTAGTTTACTCCGTTCTCTATTCTCTACTCTGATCTCTTGTACTCTTTGCTCTCTCCGCACTGATACCTTATATTGGTTATCATTTCTTTCTTTCATTCTCTCATTATCGCTTTCTTGCATCTAAGTATATCTTTTAGGATTTTTCAGACTAAGTTCTAGATGTCGCGTAATCTTCTCACGTGCATAAACATTGATTTCTATTGCTCATATACTCTCGTTCACATATGACTTATGTCATTTATATTGTTAGGATTACGTTTGTATTTTATAAATACTATTCCTACACTCTTCCGACATGCACACACGCACGCGCATATGTGAATATTTTTATAACTTATAATACTTACAACTTAGAATTAGTATTCGATGCGGCATCATAATTTGTAAGCTGGTATCGATAGTATCAATTTGTTATCAGTCTAATCGCTAATGACATTAATCGATGGATTGATCTTTAAACTATCCTTGAGGATTAATTGACAGAAATGAATGAGTTAATCGAACGATTATCACGAATAGTAATTTGATATTTTCGTGCGATCAATATAAATGCATATTAGAATATGTCCTGACAGACTTCTTCATTAAAAAATATAATAAAGAAAAAAAGGAAGAAAGGAAGGAAGCGGTGGATAAATGATAATTGGCAAGAAGAAATACAGTGCGTGTTCAAGTCTTGCAGTAAATCTCCTTTCAACGAAGCCAATGACGATGATGAACAACAGAATTTATATTCACGAATAAGCTGTTTGATTGATGATAAAAAGCTTCGTCTTGTGTTATGAAGTATTAATTACGTATCGTAGCATACCGTAAATTGTTCGAATCGAATAAATGGAATCATCCATCCGTTCTCATTATTATCGACTTCACTTTTGAGAAATACAAAAATGTTAAGGCTGTTCATCACTTTTCCCTCGACGCGTATGTGACTTCAGCGACAGATATATACGTAATATTAGACGTAATCAATTACAAACACAAACGAGGAATACACTGTCCATGTATCGGTTTATAAGCTTGTGTAGCCCTTTTTACACGTGACGAAATAATTAGGTTCATATGACTTAGAATAGTTAGTATTAATAGACTGAGAGCTTATATTTTTTAGTATTTCATATTTTTATCTTTATTCCATAGCGGCGTGTATTTCGTAGTAATTCCTGCTAGATACGACATCGATACATATATATATTTTGTTTATTAATATATAGAAAGTAATACAAAAAGCAAGATTTTATGAATGTTCTGTAAAGAATAATTAGTAAATATTTATATATTACATTGTTATAATATAAATTAAAACATGAAACGTATATATTGATGAATGGTGGTCATACGTCAATATTATTAAGAATACGATTTATTGATAGTTGCAAATAATGTTACAATGTATTTATAAAATCTCTGCGTCTCTAATGTACAAATATAAAAGAAATTACATATTGTTCTGTATAAAAACTTTATTTTTATATATAAACTATTCTCAAAAAAATACCATTATTTAATATGATTTTTTGCAAAGGAGGTATGCTTTCTCAATAATTCGATAATTCGTGGTCCTATCTTAAATCTTCGTCTTTAAAATGAGACCTTATTCATCAATATTGAACAAGAATTACCATCTGTTTTCATCGTTGTTACGGACCATTATAGAATTCTAATCACTATTATAACATTAATTATAAATATCCTAAATTCCTATATTTATATTGTTAATAGTTCGCATTTGTTCTTACATTTTGTAATAAGAATAACTTAATAAAATCTACAAATCTACAAACTTAATGTATTTATTCCAATATGAACACGTAGCATAAAAGCATAAAAGATCGGTGGTATAGAGAATGGTATAGAATGTTTATATTAACAAATAGTTTTCGAAAATACACTAATACCATATACGCTGTTCTCACATTTTTAAGCGCAAATAGAATTCACTTTTCGAAGTGCCCGATTGCTACTTTGTCGCATTATGTTTAGAAAAAATATTACGTTACTGACTTCCGACATTTACTAAACCGCGCACTGAATTAACAAAAGATTTTTACGCTTTTGAAAAAATGTTTATAACCAGCAACTTTTGAAATAAAGTACAAAAAATAAGAAGTGTTTATTTTAATCTGATAAATATAATTCTCAAATTATCTCCATACTATTGAGTACGAAACAGAAAGTCTTTAATTATCGTGTGTATTGTTTATTACATCAAACGCAAATGTTAGTGCATAGAGGGGACTAGATTAAAGACTAGAGCGTATTAATAAATTAATTTAAGAAAATTGCTAACGATTGACGGTTGTACGTTTCCTTGGATATTTTTTTTCCTGCACTTTCCACAAAAACTGTGAGATATTTTGTTAAATATCTTGGAAAATTCTACATGAATAAAAAAATATCTCTGGCAAAAGTTATTATATTTTACGTAAAATATACTGTTCCTCGTTATGTAAAATACGCGGAAAGAATAAAGGGAATGAGTTGGTCTTGAATAAGGAAAGAAAGTGATGAGGTCTGAGCGAGATAGGTAATTAGCAAGCGTTAGATGGAAGCCTCAACGTACATAAATATGAAAGAAATGAATTCATGAATTCGGAGGAGCACATAAGAAAACAAAAGAAAACAAAATTTGTAATTTTGTGAGTGAACTGTGGAAATGTTTAGTTCATATTGTTTCCTAATATATTATAAAAAATGTAGGATCTTTTTTTATGTAAAAAAAAAGTTGAGCTTTAAATGACCTTGAAATTTAAAAATCTAAAAAAAAAAACAATAAATTCGATTGTTATATCTATTAGATTTGTAAGAAATATTTCGTCAAAGAAAAGAAGATTTTTTGTTAAGAAAAGAAATCTTCTATTATCGAGAAATGACTTTTGTGTGTTTTTCTCCATTCCATTACAATTATTTAAATATCATCGCATAAAAGCAATGAAAATTATATAATATTATTAATTTATAACCTCTATAAGTAATACATACCCACACATACACACACACACACACACACACAAATTGATAAAAATAAGATATACATATCTATAAAAATATATATATATATATAAAAATATGTATATAGAAATATATATATATATTTATTTATTTATTTAATTGTAATAATATATGAATTTACCGTGAATAGAATGGAATTTTCAAATTTCTTTAGTGCAACCAATATTGTAAAATAGTTCTTCAACAAAAAAAAAAAAAATCAAAGAGGCGATGGAATTAATTTGGCTAGAAGTATCTTCAAATGAAATTTACTCGACTTCGGATTTTTGATGGTTTGTAACTTTCTGTCTATTTTGGCTCTATTGTTTTGTCTACAGGATCATGACAGTCACCTATGGTATAATTAAGCAAAATTTTCCAATTAATTACTTCTAATAATTATTATAAGTAAAATATAAGCAAAATTAAAAATTTCTCGATACCAGAAAGAACTAGATAACAGTAAAAAATAAAGATCGTAGACAATAATTAATTGTTGTTATTAATAATTTTCGTTTCTATTAACAAACAGAATAAATAAACCTTATATAAAGAAAATTTATATTAATTCATTTCTATGTACATGTTAATTATTATTTCGAATATTATTCATTAGTTCCTTTGTTTTCGTTGGTTTCGAAATTAAGAAATAGAATATTAGACAAAAATTAAATTTTCTGAGACACTGTTTTAAAACAGCATCAAGACTTGTTATCGCACTCCCTACAATTTTCTATTATTATTTTGTACAATTTTCATACCGAAAACATCGCTGGAACATAACCGACTAGCGAGTTGTTCTATAAGTAGTTGAATATTTAATTCGAAGCTGTATATTCACACAGCCGTAATAATTTATCATTGTAAGCTATCACGAATATTCAATTATTATTCAATTCAATTATTATTCCTAGGATAAAATTTATAAAAGTCCTATACATTTCAATAAAACTGTTAGAAATAGATAATACATTTAAAAGTCATTCGTGAAAATAAATTGAAATATTCCGAAAGAAATTCTCTCTCTTTCATTTTTTCTCTTCTCTTCATTTTCTCTCCCTCCTTTCTCTCGATTACATATGTACACTACTCACATGCATATATGTATATATATATGTATATATGTTAGTCATAAGTGAATTCTTGTTATCTTTGTAGAAATAAATAGAAATTTGTATTATACTTTGAAAACTTTCGCAAAAATAGTACTGGACTGTAACAGGAATTTCTGTTCCACTGCGCAAATGGTAGCGAACGTGTTAAAAATTTTCGGACGACCTGTTTAAGATTTTAATTTGAATTCATTTTCGTCCCGATATCTCTAATAATATTCTATACGATATTCTTGAGTATCTTTAAAAGATTCGCGACTTTCCCTACTGCTTTTTTTTTTTTTTTTATAATACACCATTATTTTTCCATAATAAAACATTATTAATATATGTTGAATCATGTACTATTTTTATTTCCGTAATTAATTTCGCGTCAGATACCGACTAAGTCTAATTATAAGAAATATTCAACACATATTTCTATAATTTAATATCCTCGAATTTAATATCCTTAGGATATTTATAAATATACTACAGTTATCATGTATTTTAATTTTACAGTGCTGATAAAATCATTGCGGCATTTTACAACTGATACATATCCGCGATTGCACAAGAAAAAGGAACATCCACTTCTATTTAAGTAATATTGTTTATTGAGTATAAAATATGTGTTACTCGATGCCCTGGCAATCGAAATGAATTTTTATCTAGAGATGGGAGATGGAGAGAAATTAAAAATATTCGCGCTTATCTATAAAGATTCAAAAATATATTCTGTGAATTTCCACTTCGTGTGTTCGATGCATAGATTTCCTATTTTTTTTTCTTAAAATACTGATATTTATTTTTCCTCCTTCCTATCGTATTTTTTTAATTAATGTATTGCCCTTATTTTTTCTTCTTGTCATATTGCTTTCCCTTGCTGCCATTTTTAAATCATTCACCAGACAAAATTATTAAGCCTACAGACAGTGATGCTTCGACTGATCGTGAGTAAGAAACGATATAAAAACAAATGTTACGAACAAGTAGGATCACAAGATGGAAAGACAAAGTAAAACGATGAAAAAAAAAGACAAATATTTCGTATTTATCATAGATCGTTAGTATTACATATATCTATCGGCGGGTAGTTATATGTTGAGATAATAAAAAACAAGATTTGTTGACAGTTCCGCGAAAAACCATCACGTGAAATGATCACATGGTCCTTTTTTCATTACCATAAATTACCATCATATATGTACTACATGATGCATATAGGCATATTCTTTTACTTCTTCTTATTATTGTTCTTATTACTATATTATTATATTATATATTATTATTATAGTAATAGTAGTAGTAATAATAGTAATATGACAATAGTAGGTAATGTTTTTATTTTTAGGTCATGTTTTAATTTTTATCAAAATTGTATATAATATATATTATATAAGTATATAATCACTAATTTTTATTTTTGAAAAAATAATGGATAAATGTCTATACTTTATAAGCATTTGTCATCAAACCAAATCGTATCGCTACTGTGTCTTATATATCACAAAATACTACAAAATTTACATCAACCATCATTGGAGAAAATAAATATAAGAGATTCAATCGTAATACCTTACTAAATTATTAGATAAAGAAAGAAAAAGAATAAATTAGTTAATTATTTTATATAACAACGATGAAAAAACACAAGAGATCATTGAGCTTGCGATTCCTATATTATGAAACTTTGTTTTTATAAAAATATAAATAATCTTTATTTGAAAATACAATAGTAGAAAAATCTATGTAACGGAATTACGAAGCTAGTATGCCTGCCTTCTTCTAGACTTCTTCTAAGAAGTTTGCATTTTTATATAAAATCTGGAAGAAAAATACAAATTTTTCTAAATTTTAATAATATCTTAGAAACAGATCTATTGAAATGAACGACTGGACTCATATATTTTTATTTTTGTCTTTAGAAAAAAAATTAATTATTAATTTATGTAAACAATGACCATAGGCGTAGTTCCTGACTGATTTTGCTGAACAAGATCTTATTTTAAAGACGAACGTTTAATAAAAGATTGCGCTATTTTGAAATATCGAAAAGGCTTTATATTTCTATATAATATATTCTCGAAGAAACATTATTTTATAGTGAGATTAGTTTTCTGTTCGTGTTTAATAGAAATGAAAAATAAAATTGAAAAGTACTTGTAATTGGAAATCTTGAAAATCTTGAAAAAATAATTTACATTATTCTATAATAATATTTAATATATACTTGATTGAGTCAAAACATTGAAGCTTAGGTAGATGAATTTTCATAACAATGACGGTCAGTAAAATTTTCGTGATATTATTATTAGTACATATAAAACATTTTTCCATGAACCAGGATTTTAGAGCAATAATACAGAGTACAATCTCTATCATTCAAACTTATTCTTGAAAATGTTCAATATTTTAGAATTTAAGCAGCTTTTTCAGTTTTAATATTTTCAGAATTTTTCAAACATTGAACTTTTTAAAAAAACCTTTGTAACAAATGATTATAATTGGGATATCAAGAAGTAATATCTTTTATATTCACAGATATTTAAATAGTAGGATTTGCGAACTACAAGGTTTTAGAAATTATATGCGGTATCCAGCTAAGCGTCTTATTTGACGAATATCGACGTGTTAAAGAATCTGGAAAAAAAGAGGAGACACGAGAAGAAAAAGAAATAGTACTACTGTGGATTTCTGATAAACTAAGATCTCCGTTGTAATAATGTTGGTCAAATAATTCTTTTGTTTGTTAATATTAAATCATTCATTCTAACATGAAAAGAACTCGGAAGCCCCAGAACTTAGCCGATTTTACATGAACTTTAAAAAAATAAAAAATTTCTTTTTTAAGCACCCTAATTCACTTCAAATTAAACCGGACTTGACCGAAATTTTTATAAGAGATCCGGTACTCCGGAAAACAAAATTAAAAAAACAACCCGCAAAACCCCGAACTACTCCCATTTAATTGAAATATTAAAAATTAAAGAATTTTTTTGTATTAGCCCTAAATCACTTCTAACTGAAGCGGACCTGTTTAAAATTTGTATAATAGATCTGGTACACACTAAAGTTAATAAAACTACTCTAATCCTACAAATTTAGCCAATTTTAATTGAAATATTAAAACCAAAAAATTCTCTTCTATGTCACACCTAATTTGCCTAATTGATTGACTGTCACATCTAATTGAGCGACAAGATTATGAAATTTGTATAATAGTTCCGATATACACTGAAAATAATAAAACCACTCTCCAAATATAACCAATTATAATCAAAATATTAGAAATAAAAAATTTTCCTTTAATTAAACTAAATCACCCCTGATTGAGCCGAACCCATTCGAAATTTTTATTATAGATCGTATGCTCCCTAAAATTAATTAAACCACCTTAAAAACTCAGAATTTAGTATATTATAATCGAAATATTAAAAAAAACATATTTTTTTCCACTGTGAATAAAGTCTAATTCAGACGGAACTGATCTATACTTTTATAATAGATCCGGTATATTCTAAAATTAATAAAACCACCTTGAAACCCTCCAATTTATTCTCTTTTAGCTGAAATAATAAAAATTAAAAAAATTTTTTTAGCACAATGAATTACCCCCAATTGAGCCGGACCTCTGCAATTTTTATTATAGATCCAATATACCATAAAATTAATAAAACCACCCTGGAACCCACATATTTAGCTGATTTTAATTGAAATATTAAAAATTAAATAATTTTCTTTAAGCAAAAATTTTATAATAGATTTTGTACGTCGTAAAATTAATAAAACTAGTCAGAAACCATAGTGCTTGGCCGATTTTAATTGAAATATTAAAAATAAAGAAATTTTTATTGAGCATTCTAAATCACGTATAATTGAGTCGGACCTTTCCGAAACTTTTACAATAAATTCTATGCACCATAAAATTAATAGATTCTGAAACCCCGGGACTTCGCCGATTTTAATTGAATTATTAAAAATTCAGAATTTTTTTTTCAAGTAACAAAATTCAGCCTTAATTGAGCCGGACCTGTCCAAACCTTTTATATAGATTCTGTGTACCGTAAAATTAATAAATCCACCCAGAAACACCGGTATTTTGCTGATTTTAATTGTAACATTAATATTTAAGAAATATTTTATTAAGCATCCTAATTCGCTCTTAATTTAGTCGGATTTGTCTGAAACTTTTATAATAAATCCTGTACACTGTACAATTAATAAAAGCACCCTTAAATTCTAGAGCTTTGCCGAATTTAATTGAAATATTAAAATATAAATAATTTTTTTTATTAAACACCCTAAATCGTCCCTAATTGAGCCGACCTTCTTTTAAACTATGACAATAGTTTCTGTGCACCGTAAAATTAATAAAATCATCCTTAAAGCCCGGTGCTTTTCTGAATTTAGTTGAAACATTAAAATTCATTGTAGTTTAAGGTGTTTAATAAATAATTTTATTAAGCACTTTAAATCGCGTCTAATTGAGTTAGCCCTGTCTAAAGCTCGTATAATAAATTCTGTGCAACGTAAAATTGATAAAACCACCCTTAGACACCGGTGATTTGCCGAATTTAATTGAAATATTGAATTTTAAAGAATTTTTTATTAATTACTCTAAATCGGATCTAATTGAGCCAGTCCTGCCCGAGACTTTTAAAATTGATCCTGTACACCATAAAGTTAATATAGACCCTCTTATACCCCTGGAATTTTGTCGAATTTTTTAAGATACTAATATTTAACAAATTTTATATTAAGCAATGAAAATTTCGCCTAATTGCGTGGGCCATGTACGAAAATTTTATGATATATACCGTGTACCGTAAAATCTTATAAAACCACCCTTAAATCCCCGTCATTTGCCCTGATTTTTGATATATTAAAATTTAAGTAACTTTTGTTAAACAACCTAAAGAGCCCACGATAGAGACGGTCCTACCGAAATTTTATAATACATTCTGTGCACCGTGAGCTTAATAAAACCATCCATGGACTCTGGTGCGTAGCCGTAGTTTTTTAAATATTAAGGTTTAAAAAATGTTCTATTAATCACTTCTAAAGCGTTCCTGATTGATCTGATCCTATATAAACTTTTAGAATAGATTTTGTGCACCGTAAGTTTTATACAACCATCCTTTAATCCCGATTCTTTGCTGTAGTTTTTTAAATATTAAAATTTAAAAAATTTCATATTAATCATCTTAAAAGATTAATATGAAGCTCACGATTACGCCGTACCGTAAGCTTTATAAAACCTCCCTTAGACCCTGCTTCTTTGTCGTAGTTTTTGAAATATTAAAATTTTAAAAATTTTCTATTAAGCACAATAAATCGTCCCCGATTGAGCCGGCCCTACCGGAATTTCTTCCATAGATTCTGCGCACCGTAAACTTTATAAAACCACGCTTAGGCGCCTGTCTTCCGCCGTAGATTTATAAAAAGTGTTAAAAGGTAAAGACATAATTAAGCCACTTGAAATGCGCCCGCTTGGGCTGTCCCTGCAGAAACTTTTATAATGTATTTTGTGCACCGCAAGCTTTATAAAACCAAACTTAGACCTTGGTTATTTGTCGTAGATTTTGAAATCTTAAAATTTCAATAAATTTTTGTTAAGCAACCTAGATCCGCTCCAATTATGACGGCTTCGCCAAAATTTTTATAATAGATTTTGCACATCGTAAGTTTTATATAACTACCCTTAGATTCCAGTTCTTTGTCATAAGATTTGAAGTATTTAAATATAAAGAATTTTTTATTAGGTACCCTAAATCGTCTCCAACTGAGTCAGCCTTGTCAAAACTTTTATCATAGATTTTTCGCAGCATAAGCTTTACAAAATCACCCTTAGGCCCTTATTCCCTGCAATATTTTTTGAAATATTAAAATTTAAAGAATTTTATATTAAGCACCCTAAATCACCTCCGATTTAGTCAGCCCAGCCGAAACATGTAAGATAGATTCTGTGCACCGTGTACTTCATTAAACCACCCTTACGCCTCTGTTCTTTGCAGTAGTTCTTGAAATATTAAAACTTAAAGAATGTTTTGTCAAACACAATAAAACGCATTCGATTGTTTCGATCCTGCCGATTCTTTTTTCATAGATTCTGCGCATAGTAGGCTTTATAAAACTACTCTCTGGTTCCTTCCCGTAATTTCTGAAATGTTATAATTCAAAAAATTTTTTATTAAGCATACTAAATCGCCCTAGATTGATCTGGCCCTTCCGAAACTCTTTTCATACATTCTGGACATCGTAAAATATATAAAATTACCCTTATGCCTCGCTTCTATGCCGTAGTTTCTGAAATATTATAAAAAAAAAGAATTTTTTATTAAACACCCTAAGTCTCTCCTGATTGAGCAGACTCAGCCGAAACTTTTTTCGTAGATTCTGCGTATCATACGTTTTATAAAACTACCCGTAAGCCCTAGTTCTTTACAATGGTTTTTGAAGTATTAAAATTTAAATAATATTTTATTGAGTTCACTAAATTGCTTCCGATTGAGTCAGCCATGCCGAAATTTATACCATAGATACTGAATACAGTAAGCAGTATAAAACCTCCCTTAGGGCCTGGTTTTTCGCCTTATTATCGGAGATATTAGTATTTGCAGAATTTTTCAGAGAGCTGCCCAAAATCGCCCTCTATTAAATCGGGTCTGCCGCAACTTTTATGACTGATTCCGTGTAATATAAGTTTCATAAAACCAGCCTCAGATCTCAGTTCTTTATTTTAGTTTCGGAGTTATTAAATTTATAGAATTTTTAAAAAGGGCTCAAAATCGCATCCTATTGAGCCGTCCCTGCCAAAAATAATATGACAGATTTCATGCTCGGGAAGTTGTATGAAACCACTCTTAGGCTCCGGTTGTTTGTTTTATTTTAGGGTATAGTAAAATTTAAAGCATTTCTTTAAAAACACGCTAGACCCTTACATAACCATCCATAGGATACAGTTGTTTGCCGTAGTTTCGCAAATATATATACCTTTATAATGGCACCGGTCCGGTTTCTCTAGGTGCTATAGTTTCGGAGAAAA
>NC_057702.1:4144053-4145101 GCF_014466175.1 Vespula pensylvanica
GTGATTTTCTAATGTCATGTAGAAATCTATCCTTGCATTCCCGTTTACATAAATGAAGAATAATATCTAAGTTGAAAGCACTCCTCGCTTTCTTAATAAATATGAGTGTAAATAAACAACCAATGGAATATAGAATCCTACAAGTTCACATCTACTTCTCAATATCCTTCATGGTTTCATGAAATATTCTTAAGAAACTATTTCCAATTTATTTAAAAATTTTTTCATCTTGTCAATAGTAAAAATCTTCCTCAATCCAGACAATCTGGATATGAGCCTTGTTAGAAGATCCAACTACTCATTGATCATGCCAATACAATTATTCTCCATCAGCACCTGTGTATCGATAAAAGCTTAATAAGAACGAAAAGCCACACACGCATCTCTTGCAATATTTACCAAAAAAGCATCAACATCCTTAAGGTATAAAATTTTTGATGTTATTTGACTTTATCATAAATTACCATTTGACATTTTTTATATAGAACAAAAGGTAATATAAATCTGAAACTCAGGAGAATGGCATACACAGTAATCGATTAATTAATGAGAATAAAAAATTATCCTGCAAAAAGATATAACATTTTCACAGTCAAGTCTGAAACTCAGAAGAATGGTATCGATTAATTATTGAGAATAATTTATTATTTTTATTATTTATTAATAAATTATATAAATTTATTAATAATTAAATTATTGAGAATAATTAATCGATTACGAAAATTATCCTGTAAAAGGATATAACATTTTCACAGACAATTTTTTTTACATCAATACCACAGGCAAAGTATTTGTACAAACGAAAAACATATTACTAGTACAATTCGTAGGAACAGGAAATCTTTACCCAAGAAACTTACAGAAAAATTTGATGCAGAAGAAACAAAATATTTCAAGGCTCAATTTCTACCGTTAGCTTTAGAAAAAAGAAATCATAACGTTTTCTAACGAAAAACGAAAAGCAGTATATCATTATATACATGTAGAAGTCACTGGGATAATGAAATTACTCATTATACAATAATTACATAGTTGGAATCAACACATC
>NC_057702.1:4145280-4146863 GCF_014466175.1 Vespula pensylvanica
GCCATTGATGTTTCTTAAAATGTTGTAATGACTTTTCTTCCACTATATTTTGGAAACATCATACAGTAGTTATGAATAATTGGTGTATGCGTCCATGTTTATATACTTTACTGCATGATCACAAAAACAATGCATTTGGAACTATTCATAAAAATAGTAGCGAAATGTTTCAAATGGAAGCAAATCTGAATAGAGGAGGAATTTCCTACCGGTCTATTAGTAATTTATTGACAATAAAACAATGTGATAAAAATGACATCTGGATATTGTCTTCTGTATACGCATCTAAATTAATTGAAATAAGAAAAGAGATTATCGTGCAGAATTACATATGAAGAACCCACTGTAGTGAGTGCTATAAATGGAGTTGAAATGATTTTAAGTACATTTAATTCTAATAAGAAAACTTTAAAGTGGCATAAAAATTTTTTCCATTTATTAGACTTAGCCATATATAATGCATATATTCTATATCAAAATTCTATTGGTATGAAACAAAAATGTAACGATTTCATTTAGTACTGATAAGAGATATTTTACAAAAATACCCACGAAGTAAAAGCGTAGCGGAAGATGAAAAAAGAAAGTTCGAAGATTTACCTTTTCGTTTAATTGAGAAACACTTTCTATTAAAATATCTTAATCAAACGGATAAGGCGCAATTAGCAAGGAAAAATGAGCTGTTTGCACAAAATATAATTCTTAGCAGACGGAGTCGTCCGACAAGCGAGCGTGTCTATGGACAAGAGGTATTGTAGCGCACAGTTGAGAAAATATACACGTTGAACGTTTGCGTTGTAAAAACTAAAACTTTATTAAAATATAATTAAATTTTTTACCAAAATCCAAGAAAAACTATTCAGCTTTGCTATGTTTATTGTGCATCTTCTCAATAAGTGACGAATATTATCTATAAAATATTATAAGATAATATTCGTCATCACTACTAAAAGATTTAGAGAGAAACATATTCTCTCTAAATCTTTTAGACATTCTGTATACGGTGTTATATCATACAAAATATATAAAAGGCTTCCTGGTTCGTCCAGACGAACTACCAGTAGTGCCATTAAGAGACTGATTTGAGAGACTGAAATTCGTTCTGACTCAACTGATATCCCCTATCGCAAATTTACACTAAACGGAAGATAAGACTTCACCGTTAAAGTTCTCTAATTTTCTTTCAAAACGGACGTAACACTCTTTAGTCTATTATATCTCTGCGCATCTTGTCGCTCAGAATGATAGACGAAGACGAGCAGCTCTACAATACGTGTCTGCAACGGCGAAGAGACTTGGATAACTATTTGTCGACACGCGTCCACACAAGAATAAGACTTGGATAAGAATAAGACAAGAATAAGACTTACCAACACGCGTACGCAAAGGGATAAAAGGAGAGATACGCGATATGAATATAGAAAATGCGATCTTATCACACATAAATGAATTACTAATTTCAGTGAATTGGAAATAGGAAGTTTCAATTTTTTACAAAATAATTAAACTATTTAAATTTTAGAATATATATATATATATACAAAAATTTAATTTTTTGTAAAATATACCTAATGATTTAAAAA
>NC_057702.1:4146963-4148540 GCF_014466175.1 Vespula pensylvanica
TTATATCTTCTAAGAGAAATAGGTTTGACATCAAAACATTTCTCCTTTATGACTATAAAACCAATTTTACATAATGGATTTTATAATTTATACTGGAAAAAGACAAATATTAATGAAAATATTACAGCCATTGGTGTTTCTTTAAATGTTATAATGACTTTTCTTCCAGTATATTTCTGGAGACATCATACAGTAGTTATGGATAATTGATATATACGTCCACGTTTATATACTTTACTACATGAATACAAAACTAATGCATTTGGAAATATTCATAAAAATAGTAGCGAAATGCTTCAAATGGAAGAAAATTTGAAAAGAGGAGAAATTTTCTATTAGTCTATTAATAATTTATTGACGATAAAACGATGTGACAAAAAGGACACCTGGATATCGTTTTCTGTACACGCAGCTAGGTTAATTGAAATAAGAGAAGAGATTATCGTGCAAGATTACATATGAAAAATCCACCGTATGTTATATGGATTATAATTCTAACGAGAGTGCTGTAGATGGAGTTAAAATGATTTTAAGTACATTAAATTCTAATACGAAAACTTTAAAGTGGTATAAAAAATTTTTTCCACTTATTAGACTTAGTCATATATAATGCATATATTCTATATCAAAATTCTATTGGTATGAAACAACAATTTAACAATTTCATGTAGCACTAATAAGAGATATTTTACAAAAATACCCACAAAGTAGAAGCGTAGCGAAAGATGGAAAAAGAAAGTTCGAAGATTTATCTTTTCGTTTAATTGAAAAATATTTTCTATTAAAATATCTTTCTATTAAAATAACAAACGAGTAAGGTGCAATTAGCAAGGAGAAATGAACTGTTTGTACAAAATATAACCCTTAGCAGACGGAGTCGTCCGACGAACGAACAAGCTGTGGACAAGAGGTATTGGAGCGAATAGCTGAGAAAATATACACGTTGAACGTTTGTGTTATAAAAACTAAAACTTTATTTAAATACAATTAAATTTTTTGCCAAAATCCAAGAAAAACTATTCAGCTTTGCTATGTTTATTTTGCATCTTCTCAATAAATGACGAATATTATCTATAAAATATTATCTATAAGATAATATTCGTCATCACTACTATCATTATCAAATATATTCTCTTTAAATCTTTTACGATGTTATATCATATAAAATATATAAAAGACTTCCTGGTTCGTCTAGTGGTGCCATTAAGAGACTGATTTGAGAGACAGAAATTCGTTCTAACTCGACTGTTATCCCCCATCACAAATTTACACTAAACGGAATATAAGACTTCACCGCTGAAATTCTCTAATTTCCTTTCAAAACGGACGTAATACTCTTTAGTCTATTATATCTCTGCCTATCTTGTCGCTCAGAATGATAGACGAAGGCGAGCTGCTGTACAATACGTGGCTGCAACGGCGAAGAGACTTGGGTAACTATTTGCCAACACACATCGACAAGAAAAAGACGGGCGACTATTTATCAACACGCGTGCGCACAGGGATAAAAGGAGAGATACGCGATATGAATGTAGAAAATGCGATCTTATCGCACATGAATGAATTACTAATTTCAG
>NC_057703.1:0-156814 GCF_014466175.1 Vespula pensylvanica
TCTGTGTAATATATTTAAATTTCATAAAAAAATGAATATTTTATCCACTTAATTGTAATTGTGTATTTGCTAAAAAATAAAGAATAAAATATATTTAGTTTATGAATGATATTCGTGATCGTTTATCATGCACATAAATTTCCAACTATGTCCAGTTGACAATAGAAGAATTCATAGTTCTAGGATGCAATTTATAAGATTATATAAAACTTAACATCTTCGATTTTCAGTAAATATTTATTATTGAATGAAATAAAAGTCTTATGCCTAGATATTTCTTATTCCAATGATGTCCATCACTAATTACATGTCAACCATAAATGTTGAAAGAATCCATATTAAATTCATTACTACAAAATTAAAGAAATAAAATTACAAGAATGCTATTAAAGTAAAATGAATTCAGAATCCTCAGCTATTCGATATATGTACAACATATTTAATAAAAAATGTATAACCAAAAGAAAAGGACAAAAGAAAGTTTCCATAAGAAAACATTGCTTAATCGAAGAATGAATGTATAAACTTAAACAGAAGACGTTAATTCTGTTAGACTCTAGCCAAATCCATTCTGCGTATTTCTAAGTACGTACGCCACATTATATTGTTAACTATAACGAACAAAGTCACAATGCATACGTTCTGAAAAGATAAACATAGAATTAATTAAACATTCTTGTAAAGAATATAGTGATAATAAATAACATTTGTCAACTATTGCTTACCAATTGTTGTCGAGTGTTGAATACCATTTCTTATTATGGATAAGTAAAATTGACGATGATGAAAATTCCGAACGTCGTACTTCATTCTCTAATAGATAAATAACAATTGCTTATATGGTTATATTAGGTTAAAGAATGCAGTAGAATAAGTTACATTTCGCAGTTCAGCATGATCTATGTTAATATATTCAATCGCGACGATCACGTTTTCCGCAATCGTTTGGTATCTAAAATAAGAGTGTATGTTAAATAAAATATTCTAATTACCTGCAATTAATGAGGATGAAATAATTCAAAATAGCTGAATCAGCAGCAGCAAGGAAACTAAGTTGACTGTCGCATATGCATATCACATCATCTGTGCAATGGCTTCCCACGTGCTTGTAAAGTTTTGATCTATTTACATGAAAATATCGTAACATTGAATATATGACATACGAACTTAAAAATTATCTAAACGGATATCTTACTAGTCCATACTAGGTAAATTAATCATTTTAATTTAACGCCTGTAGAAACAAAGCTCGTTAAGTTTAAAACAAAATTTGTAAGAGAAGTATTCACGGGTGTACATATTATTTATTTTTCATACAAATATTTTCTATTCTCGAACTATAAAAGTATTAATTTTGAAGTTTTCATGTTTAGAAAGAGAGTTCAGTCATTCAAAAATACATTTTTTTGACATGATTTAACCATCTTCACGCTGTAATAACGTCATTATCGTTTCAGTTTGTACCAGCTAGACACGAATCCTTGTTAATTACGGATAATTAATAGATTTTTTTTAATTACGCTTTTAAACGATGTCTTGATTAATAATTTTGTTTATAATCGTAATGGATCAATATTTTATATTATATGAAATTTTCATGACACTCATACGCGCACGCACGCACACATATGCACGTTCACACATGCATATACGCTCGTACATATGCACGCGCGCGCACACACACACACTTCTGGATATTCCATACGCGACATTCATACACTTTTCATCTTATCCTGTTTAACATGATCATATACTTTTTAGATTTCTAAGAATTGTACAAGGTAGAATATTGAGCACTACCACGCCAGTTATAGACGTACCTTCTCTTTGTTACGTACAGGTATATTCATTTCTTTTCTTTACATAGAACGAGGTTTAATAGTGAGAGATAAATAACATTCAACATGGTATAAGTAGTCTAGTGTATTTCCAGGAAATTCTCTGGTCAAAACAAAAACAGTGGAATGTTTTGATTTCCCTCAAGGATAGGAAAGAGGTCTTCATTCGTATACAGCATTTCGGCGAGTACAAATCTACGATAGCATTGGTTAATATTGATTTAATTACGCATTTTATTACCGAACATTTTTATTCTAATTTTACCAAGATTAATATTATAAGAAGTTTACTATTACATAGAATAATATAAAAATCTATATACTTTCTAGGTTATTCACCATTGCATTTATTCTTCTCGTCATTGTTTCATTTTAGAAAATGTATTAGATTTTTGTTAATAATTGGCTCTTGGTATTCAGCTACCTCCGAATGATAAGAACTTGAATCGATAATATTTGGAATATATCAAAATATGTATGGGAAATATCTATGAATAATATATCAAAATAAGTAATGCGATGCAAGTACTACATATACAAGCGAATATAACACAACATATCAATCGGTCGCAACTATTAATACAAAATTATTGATCGGATTTTATTTTTACGAATATCTTTTAAATGCAATGATACACAGATTTGCGAAGGCGGCCTCTTAAAAATCGCACATTTATTTATGGATTGGAAAAGGGTGTATGTTAGAAAAAATCTACTAATTATCTTTAATTTCTATTTACAGAAAATGTACATTTTTCTTTATAGAAGTTTCGTTTGTCATTCGGAATATGTATTGACTTCTATTGATTTTATACCAATAGTTCTGTAAACATTGATGATGATCATATGTTGTCCGATGCCACATTATCAGTTCAGTTTTTCAATTCACGCACACCGATACAAGCGCACATATACTTACATACGCATATGTAATTTATATAAGTATACGCAATGTAATTTGTACTTAATATAACCATACGCACTGATAAGATGAATCGAGAGAAGAGACAGGGTTTCCTAACACGCTTTTGGTTCATTTTTTTTCCGTATTCGTCTGTGAAGTCACAAGCGATACATTTTGAGCGATATTGAATGAACAGTTTTAACCTGAGCACTGTTAAAACACAAAATTAGTTACGTGATTAAGATTAATTATACAACTAAGAGATTACATAAATAGTCTTTAATTAATAATTATCGCTGGATATCGATTCGAAGAAGCGAGATCCACATGTGTGAGGAAAATATATACATATAATAGTTGGACTGTTTCAAAGAGAATGTTTTTGTATAACTATCTTTATAGAGAGCGCGTTTTATTTTTCCAAAAATTTGGAAAAAATCGGTATGCTATTCGCATCTAATCGTCAATTTTTCGACAGGGTATATTTACGTCGTTCGGAGCGAGAGAGTTAATCCGTAGCTCAACGATTGCACCACTTTTAATTACGGCTATTGGTCTTATTTTTTCTCCTTCTCTCTCTCTCTCTCTCTCTCTCTCTCTCTCTCCCTCCCTCTCTCCCTCCCTCTCTCTTCCTCTCTCTTTCCCTCTCTCCCCCTTTCCCCCTCCCTCCCTTCCTCTCTGCCATTAGTTTATTTTTATAGCTTGCGATTATTTATCATAAATTTGTTTTGTAAGCATTAATGAAGCTGGTTTAATCGATAGGCAATGTTCTTTGAGAAATGCAATTATTCTCGATTTTCGCAGGCAAAACAAGTCCGATGCAGAAAATATCTTGATTTATTCGTTTCCTTTGTCGAAACGTAATCGATAGTATCATAGAATAGCAATGGAGAAACCGCTGTTACAATTACATATATATAAGAGTACTTTGTGAATACCTATAAAGTACATATAAGAATAGACCGTGATGTCCAATTATTGAAATGATTATTCCTAAACAAAAAAAGTCAATATTTAAAAATTATTGAAATTATTTCAAATAAGAAAATGATCTAAGTTAGTAATATAATGATGATACAATAGTCGCAAATTTTTATCGAATATCTTGTCGAAAGTATGATGTTAGATCAAAAGAGAAAGTCAAAATGTCAAATCGACTATCTCGTATATGCCTAATTCATTCTTATTTCGAAATATCAAGATATTATGCATATAAGAGCAAGGTTAGCCTAAAAAAGTTTTCTTCTTCATTCGCAAAGAATTATCCATTTCGAAGAATGTAAAGATCCGAGGGAAAAACAAATCCTTTTCACGAATGATCGTAGATTTAAGATAATTTCATGAATGTCGCGCAACAAGAGTAACTACAAAAATCAATTAAAGGTAGATAGTAAATATAGATATATATACATTGTACACACGTATACATATATATACAGACAAATTTTAACAAAGGAACGACATACATTTTTTATATAAAAAATATGTAAGAAATTCATGAAAAATGAAGCGACAATTAAATGAATTTATAGTTATTGCGAGTGACTCGAAAAGAGAATCCGCAGCTTACGTAGAGTGACACCCTTGTCGTTCTTTTCGTAGGGGTTGCTATCGGTTCTCCTCCTGCAACGACGTCGGCGCGAACCAGCTCCTCCATAAGCGCAGGGGGTTACCGCGTTATCATCCCTCTCTCGGAGCTTCTCCAATGTATTTCTCTCTCCCTCTCTCTCTCTCTCTTTCTTTTTCATGTCCTTTACGTCGTCTATCTCCATCATTTTCTTTCCCTCTCTTCTCTTCTCTCTCTCCCTCTCTCACTCACTAACTCACTCCCTCCCTCCCTCCCTCTCTCTCCCTCTCTCTCCCTCTCCCCCCCCCTCTCTCTCTCTCTCTCTCTCGGCGCAAAACGCCGGAAAACGTAACGTGTTTTATCGATTTCGTCGTACGTGGGTCGGCCATGTTCGCGTTTGCCATCGGTCAGGCGCACTCGCGTCCTACCTACCTCCTCTGTAGAAGAGCCGTGCCACGGATAGATTTTCCACCGTTCTACCATCGTCGTGGATGTCGCAAGGGCGTTCGACGACAAAGACGAAGACGAGGTGGATGAGAACGATGCGTCTCTAAACGCGAAATAACATTTGTGCGAGTTATCAATCTTCTCCAATACCATCGTTTATAGTTTTTTCCTTCTTTCTCTGTCCGTCTATTTCTCTATCCATCTATCTCGGTCCGTCTACGTCGAGAGAGAATACAACGACGAAGTATCCACTACTACGATCTTTTCTTTTAACGTCATTTCGAATCGTGCGGCACAACGACGGGGTGGATCCTTGGGCTGGTGGAGATAACGCACTAAATAAAAAATCACGTTTGATAAGGAATATTAAATTACGTGAGTACATTTATTTTTATATCTATCTTTTCTCTCTTTTTATTTATTTAAGCCTTAAGTCTTTTAAACGAATCTTTTATTAATGTATTTTTTTGTATATCGGTTTATTTGTATAAGCGGCTATTGAAATGGTGACACGCCACGCTCCCTAGAATCGATTTCTCTCTTTCCCTACCTCTTCCTCTCCAACTCTCCCTGATTTTTCGACCCAAATTCGAGATCCGATTTCTATTCATTTTACACGAATAAAGTTTGATCAACCATGATCTCTCTCTCCCTCTCTCTTTCTCTCTCACTCCCTTTCCTTACTTTCCATCTATATACCTGAAGTATCAATATCCATTTCATTCGTAATTTTCGTTAGGATCGTGTATTTCGTGTACGAGCACAGTTGGCAACATTAGGCAGTTTCGAGAGTCTACCTCGGAACGATTTAGAAGCCCGCTACGAGGCTCTCCTTTTTTAGAGGATGAGACAAACTTCTCTACGATCTTTCTCTTCCTCTTCCTCCATTTTTCTCCATTTGTCTTCAAGTCGCGTAGTCTCAAATTTCTGAGGCTTCCATGGATCATTACCCCTTTGTCGTTCGATTCTTTCATGCAATATATCCAACCAACTTTATATTAACCGATTTAAAGAGGGCAAAGCAATAAGATATTTTTTGTACGATATAGTTACGCGATCTAGACGTGATTTCATATCCAACACGTGATTTTATCAAAGAGAGATCATCTTTTCTGAATGCTTCTTTGTAAGAAGATGGAGGGGGTGGTTTATTCATTCATGGTAGAAGGGCGTTGGATGTCTCCTGCGTGACGATCGTGACGAGGACGTCCTTGAGAAAAGGATGTGGGACAGTCGATAGTGTTAACGAATGACCGTTATCGTAAAAGGGGGGAACGCCGAGAGTTGGCGGAAGTATCAACGAAAAGAAAGACCGAGTGTTGTTGGAATTGAATCAAATCTTTTTTTTTTTTTTTCTTTTTTTTTCTTTTTTTACCAATCATCGTAATCTTTCGCTTCGAAAATCAACGCCATTTAAATGGCAGTTTTTAATCTCGCATATTTAATACGATACACGTGATATGTTTTGACTGCTCTAATAATCAATGGACGATATCATAAATGTTTTTCTTATCATTCAAATGTTAATCACTTTCATTTTGTAGGGATCAGTTAAATTCGCCTCGCGAGCTCGACGTTCGAGGAGCCTTTGAAAACGCGTGTAGACGGAAGTGTCGTTGGTAATATTATTGGACCGGCAGAGTCTATAACTATCCGCTTGGTATCGATTTACCTTCCAAGTATACTCATGGATGGGTACATACGTAGACACATACTAACGTAAGCGTACATAATACCGGGATGGACTCTGGTTAGTTCGCGCGAATTCAATCCCAATATCATTGTACGTTCGGCCAACGATCGTTACGTTCTTATTTTAAACTAGATCAAACGGTACATTTAGATAAAAAAAAAATTTATCGAAATAAAAATTGAAAATGTTTTTTCTCACATATATAAGATTCTTTAAATACTTATACATCGGCTTATGAACGCTCCGAGAAGTGAAGCTCAGAGAAATATTATATTTTATATATAAATTCGATCCTTAACATTTTATGGTTATTATCGGTCGCAGAAAAGAAGCACGAACCTGTAGATATAGGATAACCTTTGGCAGCGGTCGTAGCGTCAGCGGTCAGAGCGTTATGAACAAGTTCACCGGGCGGTGAAATAATCCTATTGAAAGACGTCCGTATCGATTTTACATATATTACGTGCCGCACAAGTAAGATGCTGTGCTGCTGCCTTTGGGATTTGAAAAAAAAAGAAAGAAAGAAAAAAAAAGAATATGTCAACGTTCACTTTGATTTAATCTTGTCTAAATGTAAAAGAGCTATTACTTAAACGTGACGGATAATGTCCTGCTCGATGGGGAGGGGAAGGGGACGGTGATACTCGGAGAAAGAAGGTTCGAAAAGAGAAAAAATAGTTCGACCGACTCTACCTATCCTAACGAAATGGGAAAGCTTATCAACGTCATGCTTGTCACTCATATCGTCGCGACGAGTGTTCCCCGTCGTGTTGTCGAATCATTACGCTCTCGCCACTCTCCTTCGCCACCTCTCAGCTTTTTAACCAAAGTGCTTTAACCATGCATGTATGTACACATACCTGTGTATACGTGTAGATATATATCGGCAACTATTCTAACGATACGGATTTATCTCATGAAAGAGACAACGTAGGACGATAATTCATCGGAAAAAAAAAAAAAAAAAAAGCTATGCTGCAGGGAGTCAGCTATAAGATGATTTTACACCGGACATCTATACTAGTGGGTACCTGGAAAAGAAATAGAAATCAATAATTTCGAAGGTCCTCGCCAGACTCAAAGAGTCCAGACGGAAGAATGGTTACTCTCCAACTTCTCTTTCTCTTTTTTTCTCTTCTCCCTTGTCGTTCTAACTGCTTTTGTGGAATAAGTGTATAGGATAGGAAAAAAAAAATGAACAGAAAGGTACTTGAAGTAGAACTCACGATATTACCGAGACATTGTACGAACGACGAGCGAAACGTAAGAAAAAAATATTGACTCCTCTCGATAAGTCTTGGCACCGTACCTAAATAATGATTTTCCTTTTTCTCTTTTTCGCAATAGATACTTCCTGCTTTTTCTCTATTCTACGATCCTTCTACTTCCTTTCTTTGTACCTTTCTCCAGTTTGCTCAACGTTTCCTCATGGATGGTGTACACCGACTCCCACGCATTGATCGATAACGTATTGTCGTGCGTGCTCGACTCTGAATTTCTCTTTCGCATCATCGTTCCTCCTTCTACGTACCGTCATTCGATCTTTTACTCTTTCATCCACTATCATTTGACATTTTTGTTTGGAACTTTCCATCGAAATATATGATGCTTTTACTCGATGTAATTGCTCGATTTGTAAGAGCGCGACTTTGGCCTCGAAATGCATTTTAACCACGATAAAAGAAAAAATTTATTTATCAGGACTCGCTGCGCGAGCGATACGCATACGAGTTTTGAATGCAGTGCCTTCCGCGGAAGCGGACAACAGATTAGGGAGAAGAACGAACGCGTACGAGCACGAGATTATTTCGAGTCGAGATATTATTTCCAGTTAAGAAGCAATGAAAGCTACTTGCTCATATTGTCGTTTTCTCTTTATTGATCTTTTCCAAACTTTCCGGACTGACGTAGACGTAGCTCGTATGATGTACGTGATAAAAAATATACATAGAACTATCTAATGGATAGTTTTGAATCGTCTAGAAAATGCCACCTGTTAAAAGAGAAGCACCATCAGAACCGGCGCCTGCAGCAGCTACCTCAGAAAATGTGGAAACGCAAGAGGAAACGTCGAACCTTCCGCAATTGACGTTGAAGGCGATGACGAGTACCGAGGAAGCAGTAAGAAGCGGTGAGTTTTCAAAATCCTCTATCTATTCGATTCCATTATTCTTGCCCTAACATTATTTAGAGAATCTTTCATTTTCTTTTTCCTTTCACCCAGAGACAGAATCGGAAGTCACGACGGAAAGTACGATGAAAAATTTAAAGGATCAACTCGGAACGTTATCGAAAGATTTGGCCGAAGAAATGGGAATACCAACGTGGGGCTTGGTCGCGATTTTAATAGGTATGGATAATAAATTTAGAGTTAAATGGTTTGCATTAAAATGTTGCCGGACTCTGATAGGACGAAACCTTTCTTGATGAAATTATTTCGGAAAACTGCTCGTATTTGCTCGTAATCGCATAAACTTTTTCACGTAAAAATGTAGAGGAAAGAGCCCGGCTTTGCATAGGCTATTATACATATTATATGTAGACATTTATTGCACTCGTATATAATCGGTGATCGAATTATTTATTTATCATGTCGAACGCAGCCGTCGGCGTAGTCGTTCTTGGAATTTGTTTCTGCTGTATAAGAAGATGCTGTCGCAAGAGACGTTCCAAGGATGGCAAAAAGGGCCTAAAAGGAGCGGTAGATTTAAAATCAGTTCAGTTACTTGGAAGTACGTATAAGGATAAGGTACGTAGTCGGTGTGCCGTGGTTATCTGTAGATATTAGAAATACATTCTACCCTCGTGGAATCCACTTCGATGTCCTTAGGTACAGCCGGATATGGAAGAACTCACGGATAATGCGGAAGAGCCCGACGAGGCTGAAAGCAAGCAGAGCGAAGTCAAACTCGGAAAGCTTCAATACAAGGTAGAAAAAAGAAAGAAAAATGAATAAATAACAACGGTACTCGATACCATCGTGTCGTGTATATACGTTTTTTTAGAAAACTAGAGTTACGTCTCGTCGTTAAAATTGCTCAATATTTCTATTAAATTCCTTATATCTTAGTTGCGTCGACTCGATCGCATCGATCAAAGTATTGAATTTTCAGCTCGAGTATGACTTCAATTCAAACAGTTTGGCAGTGACGGTGATACAGGCCGAAGAATTGCCAGCTTTAGATATGGGCGGCACTTCGGATCCTTACGTAAAGGTATACTTGTTGCCCGATAAGAAAAAGAAATTCGAAACGAAGGTCCACAGAAAGACGCTGAGCCCAGTCTTCGAGGAGACGTTCGTTTTTAAGGTCCGTTTGATTTTCATTTGATTCTTACATTTGGCATCGATCGATCATTGACCATTTTTCATTTCTCGTATTTTTATCGTTACAGAATGTACCGTACGCGGAGGCCATGAACAAGACTCTGGTATTCGCGATTTTTGACTTTGATAGATTCTCGAAGCACGATCAAATCGGTGAGGTGAAGGTACCGTTGTGTCAGGTCGATCTCGCACAGACCATCGAGGAATGGCGAGAATTGCAGAGCGTCGAAGGAGAGGGTGGACAGGTGAGCTCGGCTTTCCTTTCTCAAGGAAAAATAATTAATTATACTACAATTGTCGCACAAGACCTAAGAAAGAAAGCTGCCATTTTCATTTTTTTGTTTTTTCAATCGTTTCAAGAAAAAAAATTTTTCTAATTGTCTATTGCAGGATAACAAATTGGGTGATATTTGTTTCTCCCTGAGATATGTACCAACGGCTGGTAAACTCACGGTAGTCATCCTCGAAGCTAAGAATTTAAAGAAAATGGACGTTGGTGGCCTCTCGGATCCTTATGTCAAGATCGCACTCATGCAAAATGGCAAGAGGCTGAAGAAGAAAAAAACATCCATAAAGAAGTGCACTCTTAATCCCTATTACAACGAATCGTTCACTTTTGAAGTTCCCTTCGAGCAGATCCAAGTAAGGAATATAACATTTGACGATTCAGTTCTGCATTTCTTGCAATATCATATAATTTTAATATGTAGAGAAAGGGAGAACGAAAGAAATTGAAAGAGAGAGAGAGAGAGAGAGAGAAATCATATAACTTGTATTTTACAGAAAGTGCAATTGGTCGTAACAGTAGTGGACTATGATCGCATTGGTACTTCGGAACCGATCGGCAAGGTCGTATTGGGATACAACGCGAGTGGAACGGAATTGAGACATTGGTCGGATATGTTGGCATCTCCGAGGCGTCCAATTGCCCAATGGCATACCCTCAAGGATCCCGAGGACGGAGATAAGAAGGATTAAATTGATTAAAAGAATATCCAATCGAGGTAACGTCCTTCCTCTGCTACACCTAACCAAAGACATACCAAAACTTTCTATAAGATGGACTCAAGAGATATAGACGGCGCCTACACGCATACCACATCCACATTATAATTTCTTTCGAAACGAGATCCGAGAAAGCGTTCGAGAGATGCGAGAACTCTGACTGTCGAGAGAATTCGTTGGCAATAACTGATCGTTTCTTTGCAGGAATATATCGCACGAGAGAGACAGAATAAAAGGAAACAAAAATGTGTGAGAGTGAGAGAGAGAGAGAGAGAGAGAGAGAGAGAGAGAGAAAATTATGCAGAAGAAAATAACATGATTAAAAGAGAGAGAGAGAGAGAGAGAGAGAGAGAGAGAGAGAGAGAGAGAGAGAGAGAGAGAGAGAGAGAGAGAGAGAGAGAGAGAGAGAGAGAGAGAGAGAGATAGGAAGTAAGAAAAAAATACTTAGCAGATATTAAACGATCTATGATTAAACTAAATAACAATAAATACCACCAAGGATTTAGAATTAACGATATGTTCTCATGGAGTGTAGTGTCTTGTATATATACATGCATACATACATACATATATCTACTATACTTCTCTCCGTAGTTGTACACATTTGAATAATAATTTCCCGAATGAACACGCGTTCTCTTCAACTACGAGAAGCATTTTGAAAAAGGAAAGGAAAAGCACACGCAACATATATGTGTATATATGTGTGATGTGTGTGTATGCTACATGTATATATATATATATATTCGCACACACATACATTCATTCATACATACATATACAGACGTATATATTTATCCAGTTATCCCGAATAGAATTCTTTATAAAGCTAAAATAAGAAAGATAATAAGAAAAAGACTATTCTAAGGCTCTCACGGTCCCTTTGACGTTCCAGCGCAGATTTAATAAGACTCTTTGTAAAGTAATCGATATTGTTCGTGTTAAATACGTTGAACTGAATGAGAAGACACATAAACAACTGACATTATATACACGCATATGTACGTACAACACGCGTGTCACGAAAGGCGTGCACGTTGGGTAACCAATGTGTGAACATTTCTCGGGAGAATATAAGTAAATCGTAAAATATAATAAAAAGAACAAAAAGAAAAAAAAAGACATAGCGAGCTTCGTGCGTAATTAAGTAAAGTAATTAAGTAAGTAATCACAAGATAGTTGTCTTTTTGTGTACAAAATAACGAGAGAAAGAGAGAGAGAGAAAGAGCGAACGTGCAGAAGTGCGAACGTGCGAACGTGCGAACGAGCGAACGAGCAAACGAGCGAAAGAGAGAGAGAGAAAGAGATGAATAAACAAAATATAGAAAAGTAATATTTAAAAGGATGACAACGAAGCTTCCGTCGATCTTTCGACGCTTTTAATTCGCCACGTACCATCGACGCCTATGACATGTGGAGAGACCAAAAAGAAAGAATACGTAAAAAGGATAAGAAAGAAAGCATCGAGCGACGGCTTCCAGTTGTGGCTAAAGATTCTCGAAGAAAGATGTTAAACACAATGATTCAGAAAAAAAACAAAAGAAAGAAAAGAGAAAAAAGACGGCTATATCCGTCACAGAGAAGACGCGTTATCAAAGCAGACCAGAAGTGAAAGAGCTATGGAAGAAAAGGAAAACAAATTTAGAGAGACCTGGAGATGACATTTTTTGCTAGGTTGTCAAGATCGAAAGCATGCAAGGGTTGTTTCATGTGAAGGACTCGTGAAAACTTTTTCCTTCATTGAAGGAATGTCTGCTTTGATGAATGTCTTCCAAACTTTGTAAAGAGGATGCGACGAAGCACATATATATATGTGTATATATATATATATACACACACACATATAACATACACACGTATACATATATGCATATGTATATATACACATCCTACATAGCATAGTATACGTATAAGTAGCAACGCGCTCGCTCGTTCGCTCGCACTACGCATACTCATATGTGATACACTTACGATTTTCTTTCTTTCTGTACGTCACGTATGAAACGAGTGGGAAATAATTACAGAAAAAGAAAAGAGCGTAAGTCGTTTCTATGTTGTATACACGTGCAACGCGAAGGTGAGCGCGCATACGTATACGTACATACGAGTGTATATCACGTAACACATACACAAACACACAGAGATACAAATACCATAAGCTATATCCGCAGATATTGTTATTATTGTTTTACAAAAAACAAGAAACTATGAACAGGCCTATCCTATTGTATGTACGTGCTTGTCACACACATTTCGCCCAATAAATTATCTCGATCGAACGCGGACTTGAAAACAATAAAGAAGACAAAATGGCGAAGATAATAAAAAAATAATTGATTTAAAAAAATTTTAAAAAATATCAGTGACATGAAGAAAAAACGGATAATAAAGAGAAGAAATGGAAAGAGAAGGGGGGAGAGAGAGAGAGAGAGAGAGAGAGAGAGAGAGAGAGAGAGAGAGAGAGAGAGAAATACAACCTACATTCTACGCATTAAAAAATATTTTTAAATATTTTATGAATTATAAGGGTAGAACCGTATCGCCGTGATATCCGTCTTAAATGATCGTAATAGAATTTTATGGAAGAGGAGGAAAGTTGAAGGATTGAAAAGACAGTGAAGACAAAGAAAAAATAAAATAGAAAAAAGACAAGAATTTGTCTGACGTATGTTATCGGAATGTTGCAACTCCTCGACCATCCACAAAGAAAATTAAGACAAAACCGTCGTTTGGTTCTATCGTTTTCCATTCAGGACCAATTATCTCGCTAGCGCGTTTCAGATGAAGTACTCATTACTATTATTATGCAGCATTGTACTTAAATGAAAAGCAAAAAAAAAAAGAATCTTTAAAGCGAGTTCGTAAGTTTAACTGTTAAAAAGCGTCGCGGTTAGGACGATGACATCGATGAAACGACGACGAGAAAAAGAATATCAAATCGAGCTCCTCGTCGATTAATTCTCGTTAATTAGCATCCTTCTATCTTTTTCTTTCTCTTTCATACGAGCGAGAATAAGACGACGTTACGCTAAGGCATTATAACAATACAAGCAGTAGACATTTTGTTAAGACGTGGAGAAATTATACGTACTCGTTGCATGTTTAGAAGCTAGATTTTGGTAATATTCGAAATTATGGTAGGTACAGTGTGCGGTATAGCATAGGTCGGAAGTTGTGGCTCACACGGCGACAGTTTATTATTATCTTCATTATAGCCTTTTCTCCTCGTTTCGAAAATCTCTGTCTCGACGGAATTTCACAATTGCGGTTTTTCCGCGTGCGTGCTTTTTAGTAATATGTGACGTAACGTCTTTCTTGCGACAGAAATATTTAATGAAGGATAGGGCAAGAGGGAGGGAGGGAGGGAGAGAGAGAGAGAGAGAGAGAGAGAGAGAGAGAGAGAGAGAGAAAAGCGATTTTAAATAAAAGCGTACGCACCGGTTACCCCTATAATTTACGATGGTGGCGTGGACACATTAGCTATGCAATAAACGGCCGCCTTTCATTCCTTTCGAAATGATTTCCGCGCATTCGTATTGCGTATTCGCTATGTTATCGCAACCGATGATGATGCTGGTAATGGTTCATCAATGTCATCGACCACGTTTTTTCGCGACGTTACTTCAAATATTTAATTGAAGATTAGGGCGATGAGAATAAAAAATGAAAAAAGGAGGACGCGTTACAGGCGAAGTTTGTTGGTTTTGTGGTTAGTTTTCGCAAGGGAGGAAAATTGTCCATTTTTTACAGTAGATCCTGTGCGTTCTTTACATATAAGATAGGAGGATGCTTGTTTCTTGTTGTATAATATCTAAATTAAACGAATGGTGAAAAAGTGAAAAATCTACAAAAGCAACAAAAAAAAAGCAACTTTCCTGCGTTTTAAGGGGCCGATGCTTGATTTCGTCCGCAGGATCTACTTCTCTTTTTCAACGTAGACGCTCGCAGATTTCTTCAGATCTCCATTTAAGAAACTAAACAATTAATGAAAAAGAAAGGTAGAAAGAAAGAAAAAAAGAAAGAGTACGTCTTGAAAAGTGGGAGGAAGAAAAGGAAATAGTGATCCTGGCGGCAAGCATCTTTTTGAAGCGTCCCATCTGAAAAGAGAAATAATATATAAATATAGATATATATCCCAGATGCATATATATCTTCGAAGTAACGTGGACTTTTAGAACAGATAGAAAATGAGAAAGAAAGCAAGAGAGCGATAAAGAAACAGTTGAAACTCGTATACTTTGTTGTCTCGTGCAAATGAAATCTTTAAAAGAAAAAAAAAGGAAGAGATAGAAGAAGAGGAGAGGAGAGGAGAGGAGAGGAGAGAAGAAAAGAGAAAAGAAAGAAATGCATAAATGAAGTCATCAATTGAAACGAGGATTGTATCGGGAACTTGTAATCATTCCATTGCATATTATACATATTAAGGTTTAGTGCGACAATGTACTGTAAATCCATAGAAGTTATTATTATGTCCTTAATTATTATGTAATAAATATTGTTGTTAACATAAAATCATACGAGCATGTTCTCTGGTAACCAGGAACGATGTGAAATAAGGTAAGTGGGTTTTATATGAGAAATGCAATAAAACATTGTATAAAGCGCACATCACGCACGGATAAGTAAATATATTTGTTCGATCGTATTTCTTGAAAAATGTGAAAGACGTTAAATTCGAGCAATCGATCGATCGAACTTACGCAATATCGTTCGAAAGGTATCTTCATCGAATTGATTAATATTATAATGAAGCCGCACGACGCGACGTTAAAATAATCAATGAATAATTCATTAAGACGATTTCATAGATCGGCTTAAGAAAAAGAAATTACATCGTATTTATCATATCGTATCGTATCTCTGAAAAAAAAAAATATTAAAATTAAAAAAGTGAGAACAGTCTCGCGTGATTATTTTTCTTTTTATTTTAGCCAGCAGAGAAAAAAACTTAACGGAGCCATGGATCAAAAGAAAAGTATCGGATGTGAAACGCTATAAAAAGATGTTACGTCTTTATTATCGTACAACTAATTGACGAACGTGAGAAACTGAAGAGAGAGGAGAAACATAGAAGAAGGAGCGTAGTAACAGAGCGTCGTTCATCGGGCCGATGAACGCTCAGGCGATTAATGATATTAATGAATTAATTAATAAGTAGGTACACAGATTCGCTATTCTATAATTATATTGATAAGCTGCTTAAGCAAGCTTAATACTGGCGGTAGGACGATTGCTTCCGACTTGTCTGTCGCTGCTTTTTTGCGGGAAGTCCTCGGGCGTACGGTCTGTGTGCGTTTGTTGACAGATAGAAGATGCCTCGTGCTCTTTTCGAATGCAATCGATGAAACAAAAGAAAGACGATTAGATAAGAAATAATTTAGTGAAGGGACGTTCTAATAGAGAAAGGATTTATTTATCAAGAATTTCTAAACGATCTTCTGACAATCGCGTCGTTTAAATGGACCATCTTGAGAAATGTTTGTTTCTTTTTTTCAAGTATACTTTTCCAAAATCCCAAAGATTTCTTTACATTTTTAACGGTAATAAGATTTTTAAATAGCAATAGGATTAAGTTTCTTTTTTCTATTTTCTGTTTTCTTTTTTTTTTCCTCTCCAAAACAGAGATCGTCCGACGACACGACCGAGGTAACAGAAAAAGAGGCGTAAAAGCTCAGATCAATTGTGAAAACTAACGTATGTGGCGTGTCCTCTCCCATGAGAATGTACTTCTCCAACGGCGGATTGCACCAGCCGATCAGGTAAGAGAAAAGATTGCCGCAGGGTGCTGCCCAAAATCCTTTCTTCGTTATGATCGACTCGATGTAATACGGGGTCACTTTGGTGTGGTCGCAGGAGAGCGTTTCTAAGAGGTGAAACTTTTATTCGGCTCGTAATACCGATGGGTATAGTATGACGAATAATGAGGAATAATAATATATCGCGAGACAGACGGACTCTTTCTATTCTTTAAAATGATCTTTCTAAAAGATCTAATTATTTTTCCAATAAATGAAACGACTCGAATGACGTAAAGAAGCTGGCGATCGTACTCACGGAGCAGAGAAGAGGTCGCGCATCCGGGTTGGCTCGATCCGCCGTTAACGTAGAAATCCGCGTGTCCGTTCGGTCCCCATTGGCCTAAAATCCCTGCGCCGGTGTGTATAACGTCGACGAAATGGGCGTCCGTCTCGTCTAAATCCATCGAACGATTCCCGTTCATGTAGAAGAATATCGTCGGATCGAGGCCTATCCCACAAAAGACATAGACGGTTAGACGATTCTCGATTTCTCGAAACGAGATACTTTTCGACTTTGTCATTCGATTTTGTTCCTTTTCAATAGATTTTTCTTTCCGTTGAGTTCGACACGTGTTCTTTTAAACAAGTTTTCGTTTGGTAGAAACACTTTCCCAAATAAATGAACGGCCAAGTCCAATAACGAGATTCATATTGTATAAAGGGGACGCGAATGAACCAAGTGAAAGTAAATGCCGACGCGAATTTATACACGAAGAGATAGGAAAGCTCGAGTGAATCTCTCTTTCTGCCTTCTTCGAAAGCGTGCCGGACAACGATCGAAAGTGAAACGAATATATTCGAGGCGCAAATTTATCGCGTGGGAGAAAGGTTGGTTAGAAATGACATGCGAAATAACTACGGCGCGAGTAAAAGACTATAAGAAACAAAAAGAAAACGTATGTAATATTGGCGTATAGGAATAAATACTACATAGAGAAAAATAATGACGAAGAAGAATAGATAAGAATATTGGAAAATTTACCCGTTATCCTGCCGAGCTTATCATCGGGCAAATAATTGGCGATCAGTCCGGCGATGTGGGCGCCGACGCTGTATCCAAGGACATGAATATTCTCCGGCCTTGTGCCTCGAGGATGATCCCTCAAGTACCTCACCAATTGCGCGATACATCGCGAACAGAAATCTGGTCCCCATTGTATTTGAGAGAGACAGGGTTCGCGTACCAGCGTGCCGTAATCAACGATGATGATATTATAATCGCCTCGAGTGAAGTACGCTAAAACGTACGAGGAGTTTTATAACGAAGATCCCTTGTAATCCTAATAAATCAAGGGATTAATCGAATCGAAACTCGATTGGCATTGACTTGCATTTATACAAGGTGATATCAATTTTTTTCTTTCTTTTATCTATTTATTTATCTTTTTTCTTTTTTTTTTCTTTTTTTTTTTTTTTTTACCACGTCTAAGATCCGTACTAGGGGCCAAGTTTCTACCGCCACCGAAACCGTGAATAATGATTTTGGTTGTATGGGATTTATTGAATCTGGAATAGTAAAGCGACTCGAAGCTTCGGACGTCCAAGAGTAAAGGATCCTTTTGCGTCTCCCTGAAAGTTTTCAGACTTAAGTTAACCCGATCAAGTTCTCGATTACGATTTATTTAATTAATCATCGTTCGATTAAAAGTACAATCAGAGATTACATCTACGTTTAATTTATATCGCAAATATGCGTGTATTTTCTCATGCGTTTCACCGTAGTCAAGGTGACTGTGACGTAAGCAGGGTCAATGGTAAGTATTCGTATTAGTGTAGCGAACGTTGTTGTTCGTACAGAGCATAGCGTTCGTGTTTACACGAACGTAGATATCGGAGAAAGGTGAGCTACGAAAGGAGGACACTTTCGTTACGAGAGATGAGAAACGGTCGTGATCTTGAAAACGAGAGGAGTCTCTTTATCCGCGATAGCAAAGCTTCCTCGCGAGGCTTTTCAATACGAATACGAGAAGCTCCTTAATAATTTTCGCCTTCGCAATTTTTTCATAAACTTAGTAATTAGCGAATAACAAATTAGTGAATAACAAAACTTAGTAATAGCGAATAACAAAGGATCGCGAGAGGGAAGGAAGACGATATGCACGTTTATAAAGAATATAACAAGTTTACCTGGTGTACAGATAAAATTCGATTTGAGGATGTGGACACTCGAAGGGCGGCTTAGCGCAGGACGTGCTGTTGAAGAGATCCTTCAGGGTTTTGTTATCTGCGCCTACGTAGTCTGCGAACAAAATGGATAACGCGATAGGATGGAAGTGATAAAGGATTAAGTGACGGACGTATCAACGGAGTTATAAGTCTGAAAACTTAATCAAGTAACGGAATACGTACTTAATATCCAATGAATCGCGCAACCATTATTATTATTATATCTCTCGTTTTTATCGGATCGTTGAAGAACAGGAAAGAAAAAAAACGAGGCAAGTGGGTGAAGGTCGAGCAATCGTAGCCGAGCACGATCGACCTTTCGGATTTTTTCACGATTTTTTTGCCAAGATGTTACCAATCGATATCCTTGCAAGAGAGAAGAAGAAAGAAAAAAAGGAGAAAAAAGAAAAAAGCCAATTACAGGATCTATTAGAAAGAAGTTCACCTTTATCTCTCTCGTTATAACAGTTGTAATAAATTTGTTTAATATCAACGTGCGTTTTTGTAGATCGGTATATCGTAGAAATGCAAAGCCACGTGTAACGTCGCTATTACCGCGAATCAAAATATCCATTCGTTATCTCACATATAAGAAACGGGCAATTAGAGGAAGACGTGTAACGGATCATCGATTCGAAACTTTGTCTTCGCTTTCACGCTTTTCAAATACGTACGTACGTACGTTCGACTTAAGACGAATGGTAATCGTTCGGCTCGTGAAAACGCTTCTGGCGCCGATCCAAGATCGAGAGATATAGGTATTCAACCGAATCGATTCGGAAGTGAATTTTGATTTTACTCACGTTGACGGACGAAGATCGAGGAGAAGAGGACGAGAAGAAAAAGGTATCTCTCGAGACTGACCGCCATCTCCCGCGCTCCTTTGGTTCGTGATATAACATTCAGGCACGTAGGTGATTGAAAAAGAAAAACAATGTTGAATTTGTTTTACCAAAGAAAAAAGGTGCACAGTGTCAACGAAGTTGGCGGCTTCTTCATTCGAAGAAGGAGAAAGGAATAAGGAAGACGGAAGAGGGGAGAAGTGTTCGAAATTAATAGAACGTTCTCTGCGAGACGAAACGCGCAATGAGCTAAGTGTAAGAAAGATGCGTGCCGGGCCTCCGAGTGGCCGAGAGCGCTGCTATGAGCGCAGCGCGGCTGCGCCTACGGACGAAAGAACTCGAATGTGCTCGCGTGCCGGCGAACACGTGGAGGACCCACTTTCCCCTACCATTCTTTTACCTTTTTTTCCCTCCTCAACGATTCTCGCCAGAGATCCACCACGTTGCTCCGGTTTTATGCAAATAGTCGTTGTTTTATCTCGACCAATTGGAAAATAATGCTAATACTCCTATTTTATATTTTGAAGTATATTTGAAGTATTAAACAAGAATTAGAGATTAAGTGGAACGATCGAAAGGGATTTTTGCTTTTAGATTTGTCCACGATAAATTCATTTTTTCTTTTGCCTTCTTTCACTTTGCGACAGACATACGTAGAATGACAGCTACGTATGTGGCACGTGTGTATAATGGCCCGAGGAAGATGTATTTCTAATCAGTCTTCTATCTCCGATTGAAAGATCTCTCATTTTTCTTTGGGTCGTTACTTGATACGTAAATAATGGAATATACGGCCGCACTGACGTCGTCGTATCTTTCCTCGCACTATCGAATAAAATATTACATAACTGTGATGCATCATTGATCTTATTATCCGAATAATTGTGAAAAATTAAAATTTTATCGTTTGTGATTTATATTATTCTTTATCCCAATGAAAAGTTGCCAGCGCTGATCGTTTTGTGACAAGTGCAACAGAAACGTGTCAAGGAACGTTTCTTCCACGTTTCGAATGGCAGCTGAAAAGGAAAGAGGAACAGGAAGAGGAAGCTACGTCGAAAACGAGCGATCTCCTTAAACGTCACACGAGAAATTCAAACGCGAAAATGATCTTTACTATTATCGAGCTCGGTAATTGCTCGAACGTTCCGACGATCTTTTCTTTTTTCTTTCTAATTAAAACGTTGGATCGTTAAACCGTATGTACGTAAGTACGTACATACATACGAAGGGCTAATTATCCTCCCTCGTGTGCGTAAAACCGCGTATCACGTACTTATGTATTGTAAGTACATCCGTCGACGATTTTGCATGACGTGCTGTTGCAACGATTTTCCAAAATGAACAAAAATTAAAGGTATTAGCTCGTAGAAAGTGAGAGTCGATTATCGATCGGTTATTTAAAAAAAAAAAAAAAAAAAAAAAAAATCAATAAATTGTATCAACGATCATAATACCATTTAACAAGCTCAAGGCTTAATGAGTCTTGAAAAGATCGGCTTGCACTTTATTGTCAATAGCCGTCAATAGCAGTGTTTCTCGGTTTAATTACACAATACACTCACATTACAATATACATACATATCTTACATAATTGTCGAGATAGTAATTATCAAGAAACCAGATGATATCGGCGTGTAACAAGAATTTGATCGCTTCTAAATTTTGCAGCTATGGTTATAGAATTCGACTTTTTAACGTTTTTATCTTCTTTTTGGCATTTTCTTTTCTTTTGGAGATATAGCAGGTATATCGATCGAACGTACGTTACTTCCTCGACTTTTATATTTTTTCTTTTGTATACGTCACTTGAATTACACACACACACACACACTTGAGAAGTTTATACATATATGAGAAAAAGAGAGGGGGAGAGAGACAGAGAGAGAGAGAGAGAGAGAGAGAGAGAGTGAGAGAGAGAGGGAGGGAGGGGGAGAGAGAGAGGGATGAAGGGAAAAAGTAAAAACATCGAAGAAATAATAAATTTCAATTGCGGGATATAATCGATCTTTTTTCCATTGAGAAGGAAGAATAATAACAAGTTTCCATCTAATTGCAAATCGAACGAACACTACTGTATCTACGGATTCTCTTCTACGGCATACAAGAATAACCATCTTTCAACATTAGGAATGGAAAAACGCGTAATATGTGAGATCGGAGTTGTTTTCACCACAGCACGTAAGAGCAAAAGATTTATTTTGGCCCACGGCGCGTCTTTCTACTTTATAAACGCGAAACGTATTAATAGAGAATAATTTATGCATATTTATTGTACGCGAAAGAGTGAACCATTTCTCGGACGACGTGCATATATCCTTGGAATATTAGGATGAATCCTACGATCGATCTACATATAGATACACAATCAAATATTCTCTTCAGATTTAATTTATCAATTTAAGTAAATAATTAGTATACGCCGCGTCAGAAAGTTTTCTTCGCGTGTTAAATTTAATAAAAATTTTTTATCAATTTGACGATGAATTCTCAATCAAAAATGAAAATTCCTTATTCCGTTATTATTAGCGAGTTCGCCTCATCGATGTAATTTTATCCAAAAATCTGATAGAAGCTACAATATATTGTCATCGAGCGGGTTGAAATGTTCGTACCGAACGAATCGCACAGGAAACGGTCTAGCTACTATTCCTCGGTGCAGGAAGCAGACGAAATGACAAAACGGTTCGCGTGACGCAAAACGCTCTCTCTCTTTTCTGACGAGGCTCGTCGTTTGTAACGCGGAGGCTTATAATTTTAAACTTTCACGAAAAAACAGAAATACAAATACGATATAACAATAAGAGATTGTGAATGTCTATCTTTATCTATGCGTGTCCTATGCGTGTGCGTGTATGTATGCTTTCATTTATTTATATATTTCTGTTTTCGAAATTTAATATACATATAACTAACGGCGAGCCATCGAAAGCTTAAAATTGTAATAATTTCATCACGCCTATCTCGTCAGTGCAATCGTCGATACAGTCGATTGGTGTGAAATTTCAATTAACGCCAAACGACTTTAAGAAAACTTTTCGTTCAAACAAAACGATCGGAAGAGAAAGAGAAAAAGAGTGGTGTATCGCCAGCAAAACTCGACGATGCTTTTCAAAAACCATCGATTGAATTGAAAACATATAATCTAGCAAAAAAGAAAATATCTACCGATTGCGATAAGACGATCGCAGGACGAAAGAGAATTGATTCTTTTTTATTTATCACCTTATTGTCATTATAACGTATTACTTTATCCATTAACTTTGTCCGTTATTGTCTATTATGATAATAATGACAATAACAATAACAACAACAATAATAATAATAATATTAATAATAATAACAATAATAATAATAATATTAATGATGATGATGATAATAATAATAATAATAATAATAATAATAATAGTAATAATAATAAAAATAATATTAATCCATTATGAATTCTCGAACGATCATGCATACTTAAGTACATCCTTACATATGTATATGTCACGAAATGTATACGAAAGAAAAATTCAACTATAAGTAGATAAACGCTTATGATTGCTTGTCTGACAATGCCATACGATGTCATTGTTATATATTAATTTTTGTTTATTATTAATTTTATTATTATTATTATTGTTGTTGTTGTTGTTGTTGTTGTTGTTGTTATTATTATTATTATTACTACTATTATTATTATTATTATTTTCATTATCATTATCATTATTACTTTTATTAGTATCGTTAATATTATTGGTTTCTTGGGGAGAAGTGTCTTGGCAAACTTTATCATTTTTCTGTTCAATATCTTTTATCTTTTCGATCAATGATCTTTCCCCATTTTTCTTTTTTATCATTTTCGCTAATGATTTCAAAGTAACATATAGCATTACATGTGTATACAAGTATTATGTCATGTATACGTAGGTACTTAGGTATATGTAAAGCTAACTATTATAAAGCGTTCTCTACCGAGTGTACCGATTAAAATAGAACACAAAAATGAAGATTATTGAATTAACATCGATGTATACGTATATTATCCATACCTATCTTTATAGTGAAACATAATGGAACATATTGTGTAGCGTATTGTCTCTGAAAATATTGTCCTCTCGAATACACATTTATCTAATATATTCTAAATGCTTTTCTATTCGTCGAGCGAACGACATAATATATTCGCAAGGCGATCGTTCGCAGCACATCTGCGTCGGTACACTCTGTATTGTTTATACATACATATGTATATTGTCTCGTTAAATTATTATCATTTTTCGAGCTATATTCGTATTACGTATGTACGTATATGTATACATATGTGTATATATATATATATATGTATATATATGTATATATATGTATATATATATAAATGTATCAGTATTATTGTTCGAACAGCATTAGAACTTATCCTAGATATTTCGTGTAATAATTCTTACAATCAACGTCACCTTACAGTACAATCTCATTATATCTTCGTTTCCAATTTCCCATATTCCATCAACGATGAAACCGCGTGTTATCTTTAGGCCGGTCACTACTCCGATGTATAATGGTGAATATTACATATAGTACACTCTTAACGAAATAATATAATAATTTTATTTTTTCTTTTCACATTAGGACGAGCCACGATTACGATTTATTTACAATTATAAAATAACCTTGTTAACATCGAGTATTTGCGAATAAAATCGTAAATTGGTACGTACGAAAATGGTTCGCATTGGTAGTTAGTATTCGATATAAGACGACTTCTTTCAACTCGAATTTTACTCGAAAAATACAAATGTAGCATTTTATTGTGGAATATTAGTGAACATTATTGAATATTATTGTCAGAAAGAAGACGACGTAATCGTGGCTCCAATTATTATCAGCACAGTCTCTATTGTCGAAAAGGTTTTTAGATCGAAGCGATATATATATATATATATATATATGTATATATATGTATATATATATATGTATATATATATATATATATATATATATGCATATATACCTGTATAGGTGTATATACTTAACGCGCGAACGATATACACATGTATAATAATTTATTCTCATAATCAAAAGGCGCGAAATAGGCGAGTTAAACGTGTAACGTTGAATATAAATATTTCATTAAAATCGATTTAACGACTTGATATAATAGATTGATAATGATGCAAGAAACGAATGACTTATAATAATAACGATTCGAGTAGTCATAACCGCCTTCGCACTTTTTTCTTCTCGTAGAAAGGGAATAAATTGCCCAAAGGACCCATAACGAGCGCTAATCTCTCGATTGTGGCCCTTACTACTCTCTCGATGCCGGTATTGTCATAAGTAGAAATAACGAATATCGCACAACAAATCCTAATCTACTCTCCAAGTGTTGCTCTGTTCGTCAACACGTATAAACGATTACAAGTGAATTCGTCATTATTGTCGACACATTGCGAATCTTATAAGAAAATCAATTAATACACCAACAATTTCTCAATCGTAATTCTAAATTTCTGCTTTTTTTTACATTTTGTTTTTTGTTTTTGTGTTTTTTTTTCGTTTCTTTTTTGTTTTTTTTTGTGCTTTTTTTTTTTTGAGAGACAGAGATTCTCCTCAATATAAATATCTACCCACATGTACCTTGTTTTATTTTTAATTTTTAATTAAACGCACGTTCAAAACAAACCTTTCAAAATCATCCTAATCTACGATGGATATAGACGTAACATTTGCAAGTAGATACGCGCTGAAAAAGAGTCACAATCAAAATGTAGAAATCACACGACATTTATCTTATTAAATGCTTACACATAGCTATGTAACCGGGTATGCAACGTTTCTCGTAAAGCTCTTGTCAACTTTAATTAACGTTCCTAACACGATTATTATCTTTGCTCGCCCATACGTATTGCCCCCGATTTAATATAATTATTATAGTCATCGTTACTCACAATAATTATTACGTAACGATGCGTATTCTTCTATAAACTCGTTCGCGTACATTTCCTCTCTTTTCTTTAAATACGAATTACGAACAGTAATAATAATAACAATAATTGTAACAATGGGTGTATATATGTGTTTGTGTATATGCGTATGTAACACGAATTTTTCATTTCATTAGATTTACACGTATATCAATATCTATATCAATATCTGTCATCTTAAAAAGGTCTCGCATAAATTGACTAATTCTTTGGATGTTCGGGCAACGAAAAAGATGCTGCTCGATAATTGGTTTCGCACACCTCCCTTTCTTTCTTAATATAGACACATATCTGAATTAATACGATTCACTCCGCGAAACTATGCAAATAGGTGATCCATTCATTTTCCCACATAATCTCATAATTTCTCTCAACTTGTGGTGAAAAACGATCATAACATGCTCTACGTATATGTGCATACGTTGTATACGTGTGTAGGTAAGTACACTGCAGTAAATTCAGAACGTGACACAAATGACATCATTTTAAGGGAGGAAAAAAGAGAAAAAGTATCGTCGGTATCAATAAAATGACTACGTCAATTTTGTTAAGTAACGATTGAAAGAAGGATCTTTTTTATCTCAGGAATTAACGCGATAAACTTACGTCGGAAATTCAATACAGGTACTTAGTAAACACCCTGCATATATACACGTATTATAGTTACGATCTCGTGTATATGTGTATAAGTAGAAGAGGACAATTTACATATCCATATACCTATAATATCAATAGATAATAGAAATACATCTAAACCATGTATAATGTAATATATTTTTTCTTAATTATTTCACGATTAAAACTTTCAATTCACTTTCATCGATTTCATTTTGTTTTCTTTCGTATCTTCTTTGTCTTTTTTTCTTTGTTTTAATTAATAATACTTTCATCGTGTTTTACTTTACGACGCTAATACTTTCAATAATATTATCACTTCCTTGTGAATACTTTCATTCGAATTTCGCAATTCACGCGTTGAGCTTTCTCGCGTGATTTTCGACGGGAAAATTCTCCTAATATCCATATCGACGAAATAAATCTTTCTCTAGTTTATTGCTATATTTCTACCGTCACGAGACGACTTTGATTCGTCGGCTTTTAGAGAAATTGATAGATAGATAGATAGATGGATAGATAGAAAGAGAGAGAGAGGGGGAGAGAGAGAGAGAGAGAGAGAGAGAGACAGAGAACTAAATAAACTAGATAAATAACGTAGCTAAAGATATCAGCCGCATTCGTAGGAAATTCCGACTTTCTTCCTTTCGTGTTTTCTTAAAGATTTGCCGAATTAAATGCATCTAGGCCTTTTTTTTCACGTAATCACTAGCGCATACCTATGGGTATGTTCTCTATTCGATTATTGTCGTCAAAAAGATTCTTATTGTCGGCAAAAAGATTCTTATTGTCTTCGCTTTGATTTAAAAGCGTTTGCCTATACATAGGTACACAAGTACTTATACCCGTCCTCTAGATTTTCAATAACTAACGAAAAGAGATCGTTTCTCTTTTTCTCGATATTCTTTACCATTAACGGCTTCTTATCTCGTAATGGTTCGAGATCAAACTCTTCGTAAAATCTTTCTAAGCTAACAAAAGTTTCTAATATTGTCACGATTATTTTCATTAATTATTTCTTGTTGCATCCGCAATAGCGAACGACTTTCCGGACAAAAGTTTCCTTCTTAGATCGGATTAATTCGGATTAATTCGAATTGATTCGCACGCACCGAATTCTCCACTTTTCCGTAGAGCATCGTTCTCTCGATCGTTTATGCATCGCGATGTTTATTGAAAACGAATACGCGTCTCTGCCGACGGCTGAACGCAAGTTGAAGAAATTCAAGTGAGTATTAACAAACGAATAAAGTAAACTTTCGAAAGTGGAAGGAATACTTTCCTCGCTCAACTCCGTCCTCCCATTTCTTTTTCTCTACTCGTAATCAGCTTCGAGAATCAGCGCGAAGAAATCAACTTCAATTCCATTGATTCTGCGTAAGGTCGTGCGTATAATCGTCTCTGGCCGGTGGCTGAACCAAAATCGCGTTTAGATCCGTCGCGAACGGATTCGTCGAGTGGAAAGGATTGTTACTGTTTGTCTCCGTCGAACCGTAATTTATAACGGGCGTCTTCTCTTGTGGTTGACCGTACGTATGATCGGCGGTCGTCGTCGGTTGAGCATAATTGTTCCAATCATCGGCGGTGGAGCCATCGCCGAGGGACGGCTGTTTCTGAAATATACATGATATCGTAAAGAGAGCATTCGGAAAGATTTACGATACGTATATGTCGATGGTGTTAAAACTCACAATAAATTCTGACTGCATCGTCGCCGGGGGCGGAGGTACAGGTGGTTTCGTCTGACTAAGTTCGTCCATGGGATTCCAGTTCTTCTGTTCCTCGACCGTGGAATCGGCCCAGGGTTGCAACTCTCCGGAACAAAATATTCCATAAAATACGACACCGAAAAAATGAACGCAAGCGGCAATGATGAATACGTTTCTCCACTCTTCGGAAGCCTAAAAGGTTGTTTCTAAATTAGATTCTAGATCTCTTTCTCTTCGTCTCCGCCCGTGTAAATGTTGCATTTTGTGAAATTGCATCGATAAGGAATTTCTTCAGATTCGATCGATCGAGCGAGCTTACTCACCTTATTTTTCGTGATGTAGTCGACAAAAAACGGTACCAGAAGGCCGGCTACCGTACCTATACCATTTGACATGCCCATCAGGATGCTCGCGTATTTCGGTGCGATGTCCAAATGATTAACGTTGAAGCCGGAAATGGCGAAGCCACTGCAGGCGACACCAAAAATGAGAGCAAAATTCGCCGTCGTAGCGTCCCTGTGCATGGTCGCGTTCGCGACTAACAAGAAGGAGATTGCCTCCATGCCGAAGCCACCGCAATTAAAGAGCTTTCTAACGTTCGTCGTCGACATGATGCCACGTCTACGAAGATAATCAGCCAACAAACCTCCGCACGGGACGATAATCGTCATCATCAAGTGGGGGAGCGAACCGACCATGCCAGTCTGATGAAAAAAGAAAGAAATATCTTCGATCAGCCGATATCTTTGTTTTGGAGTAACGAAAAAAAAAAAAAAAATTCAAATGCGACGACGACGACGACGACGACGACGACGACGACGGCTTTGCACAATTCGGCTTGTTCCAATTACAACATAGGTTTACTCTTTTTTAGGTACTAATTAAAGGAATAAATGGATATTGTGCTACGTATAACTACATATAACTTCGAAAATAGAGAAAAGCGTTAATAATAACTCGTAGGTACTTCGACGAGAGGAATATTGAAGGCCTCGTGCAGGAAGCGAGCTTGGAAGAGAACCAAGAGGTAAAAGTTCCAGGATCTGCAAAAGTTGGCGACGATGATCGCGTAGACCGGCATCGACGTTAAAAATTTCTTCCATGGTGTTGTGGCGAACGTAAGTATCGGTGCTGGAACTTGTCCTTGACCCAACGAATCCTCGATATATCGTAGCTCCTTCGCGGAAATCGAAGGATGCTTCGATGGTTTCTCAAAAGCCAGCCAAAGCCACAAACAGAACCAAATTAAACCGGCGATACCTAAAATGTGAAAATTATGAAAATATTTCGCGTATGCTACGTCGATAGGATTCTTCGTCAACGTTCGAACTTTATTATCGGAAAATTTACCGTAAAAGTAAAAGGACGCCGTCCAACCGAATCCGTCGCTCAAGAGACCGGAAAGCGGCATTCCTATCACCATCGCGGCATAGGATCCGCAAAATGCCAAGGTAGCCAATCGTGATCTTTCCAGCGGGGGCGCCCAAAATTTCCAGATCCCGTGACAGGCTGGATATGTAACGCCCTAAAGAAAATTAAAAAAAAAAAACTTGATGCGTCCGTCAAGCATCTAAATACGTCCGCATATGTACGACATGAACTCGGAAGGATATCGTACCTCGACAAAACCTTTCAATACTTGAACGAACATTTCGACTACCGGATGGACCGTGAGAGCAATAGGCACGAGAAGATTCAGGAACGAAGACATCGCTATAGCCATACCAAATATTTTATTTGCGGGATAACGGGAGGCCAGAAATCCACCCGGGATTTGAGTTATAAGATAACCCCAAAAGAAGGACGAATCCATGGCACTTTCCGTAGCGACCGTCCAGTTGAACTTCATCGGTTCGCCTTTCTCGGTCGAGTTCATCATCGCAAGTTTTGCCATTCCCATGTTACACCTCATACCAAACGAGATAACGAATCCTACAATCCGATCGTTTCCCTCTGTGATCTCTGCCGGCGATACTTTTCGACGGAGAAAACACTATTTCTCCCATTCGGAGTGAGAGGTACTAGAAGAGATAAGAAAAAACTCACCTCCACAAGCCATTACGGCGATGGTATATCTCTTGGACAAACAGGGACATTCCGGTTTGCAATAAGTATCGATATGTCGTAACGGTGGTCTTTCTGGTTCCGGAAGCGAATCGTAAGACGCTTGTCTACTGTATCCACGCTCGTCCTCGAATCCTCTGTTGTCTTTGCTTGCCTCTGGAGGCATTTCAAACTCCTCGTAGCCGGCATTACTCCTTCTGAATCTGTATTCGTTACGTTAGAAAGAAACGTTAACGACGACGTCGAACGCAACGCGTTTCATACAAAATCCACAAACAGAAAATGATTAAATTTTTCGATAAACGTTAGAACGATGCTGATGCATTACCTAGAAAGTTTCTCCGATGCTTTAGACTTCAAGGTATTGAAGGCCACAAGACTCGCCGCCGCGAATTCAGACATTTTCCAATTATTGGGCTTGCTTCGGGACTTTTTGTCGTTGCGTTGTTATTCGGCAGTCCCTTGAGTAGGCCAAGTCACATGATTTTTCATTTACGAAATCCCCTGAAAGGATTAGCAACAACTCGTTACGCATGGACTAAAAATTCTCTTCTTTTTCTCACCGTCCAAGATTTTTTAATCTACTTTGCCTAGGTACGTGCATCTATCGAATAGAGAGGAATAAGAAGAACTGGAACAGGAAAAACTAGATGGTCGACAGTTTTATAATTACTTGGAGAAAACAGATCGGGAAGAGGACTTTGGAGGATTATATCCTGTTTAATACCTTCTTTTACTCTATCGAGCTACGTGCTTATATACGTATGTACATAGGTACATATATATATATATAAGGGTGGAAAAGTACGGGAGTGTAGGGGTGTTTATTTGGAGTGGCAGTCTCTCCATCCCTAATCCCTGAACTCTCCGGGGAATCTCTATCTCGAAGGGAGCAGGATCGTGAAGAGAGAGACAGAGAGAGAAAGAGAGAGAGAGAGAGAGAGAGAGAGAGAAAGAGAGAGATAAAACTCAGCCTTGTCTTACCGCTCGTATTTTTCACTTCAACTCTCAAAGTTTCGTCCGCCCTATTTTCATTCTATCGCCATGCTTTGAACAATTTCTACTTTCGTCTTATTCGTAGAATATCAATTTGGAGATATTATATGATTCCTCCAAAGCGTACGTAGATAATGTGCAAGAGAAATAAAGTATCGATTTTCACGTGAGAAATTACGTAATGGCTTCCTCGCGCGCGTATTAAATCGATGTATACGTTTTGTAAATCGAGACTACGTCGTTCTGCTTTTGATAAGAGCTGCAAAAAGAAGAATGTGGAAGAGAAAGAGAGAGAGAGAGAAAGTCACGTGAAGCGATGATCGAGGAACGATCTTTGAAATGGAAGTGTAAAGATTAGAAGGGTGTGCCAAGATGAGGAGATAAAGAAAGTTATAAAGGACATCGAACACGAAGAAATGACAGTCGGATATTAAAACGGCACGTGACGAACAAAAGGCACAAAATGCACAGCACGTGTTAACGAATTAGGGTGGAACGACGTCGATGGGAAACGCTGACTCAACTCTTAAATGGACACTGAGCATCCTCCATGTCGATAACTACTCCCCAAAATCTTTTCTTCTCGCTTAGATCGATTTTATCGATCTCTCTCGAAAGGACCTTTTGTTCGTTCGTTCTTTAATAGTCTTTTTTACTTTCATCTTTCCCAGTTAATTAACATAGTTATCATCTTGTTCTTCTTTCAACGAATTTTCGACGTAAATCGTACAATCTACCGTAACTTTCAGCCTCGCAACCCCGATACAAACCCCGATATATAGAATTTTTATCAGAGAGAGAGAGAGAGAGAGAGAAAGTACACTAATGATTATTCTTGACTGAAGAGAAAAGAGAAGAACGAATAAACGTACCGATCGATAGTCTTTCCAGGGGACGACTTTGTCTGATCTTAAAAACTTTCGGAAAATTCACTGAAGAAAATCACTTCACTAGAAACGTATCACCACTCATATGTAACTTGCAATGCACGAAGACGTAATTCAAGAAGAAACAAGATTCCTGATCCCTGACGGACGAAACATGTTCGACTCCACAAAATAATGGAAAATAAAAAGCAAGAATATCGTGAAAAGTTAAAATGAAGATTGGAAAGGGGCGTAAAAATTTAATTCGAGAGAAAAATAAAAGAGAAAGACTCACCAATAATGAAATCCGGATATGATTACGAGCAGGACGATGCGGGGTCTGACGCTTAGGTCGCCGCCGCCGCCGTCGTCGTCCTGGTCGTCGTCGTCGTTGTCGTCGTCGTCGTCGTTGTCGTTGTCGTCGTCGTCGTCGTAGTCGTCGTCGTAGTCGTCGTCGTCGTCGTCGTCGTCGTCGTCGTCGTCGTCGTCGTCGTCGTTGTCGTTGTCGTGGTCGTCGTGGTCGTCGTAGTCGTCCTCGGCGTCCTCGAGGAGTCGAGTTGGAAAGACGTCGTCGGCGCATCACGACGAGGTTGATCGCTCCCATTGGCCAACGAGCTCGACGCATCGATATCACTGGCCAATAGAGTTTATCCAACGACCCCACTCGTGGCCACCCCAGGCGGAGCTTCTTCCACCCCACCTGCCCTTCCACCACCCACACTGCCATGGGAAAACCGTTTGCAACAACAAAACGGTACGCGCAAACAACCATGGTAATGGTATTAAGGACGTTCAACGATCGTACCTTGGATCGAACTCCGATCGAACGATCCACCTCTCTTCCTTCGTTCCTTAATCGATATAATAACAAGTTTGATCAATTTCAATCGAGGCTCGCGATTTCTTCGATGTTTCAACGAACCGTCGATAATTAATCCTCATCGCGGGCGATTAGCTTTTTGCAAGATATTTCTTCAAATATAACTTTTTAAGCGATAAGCTCGAGACGATAGCTTTCCTACAAAATATACCTTATCAAACATGCGATATTATTATAGGTATTTCTTTCTTTCGCTTCTCAAACTTATTACTTGAAATATCGCTTGCTTCGAAAAGTGATTCAAGAGGTTCCACAAAAGGATATCATTAACTACGAGTTGAGACGAGATCGTCTTATTCCGATGAAGTAGCAAGCTCGTTGTCATCGACAAAAATGGCAAATCCTCGGCAATTAATTTCGACGTTTGTTATGTTAATATCGTACGTTTCTAAAAGGAAGTCGATGTATTTTAATGAAAATATACACGTAGCTCGTTTCTTAGACCATCTTCTCTGCGAAACGTAAAAATTTCTTTCGAACGGATTTATTTCGGGTCGTATCGACTTCGGTTCTTGGACGACTCGCAAAAGCGAATACTCCTCTCTGATCGATCTTTATTATCTCGTTGTTAATATTAAAAGAATTAATATCGGCGAAGGAGGAAGGACGTTTGAAGTCAACGCTCGACGATATAATACGATATAAGGTCGAGCGATAGAAAGGCTCGAGAGGGAAAAAGCGATATATCTTTGGCGAGCGAGGAAATTAAGACGAGTCTTGTCCGTCGGTGCGCCGGCTCGAATCCATCGCTAGACGTTAGGAGGCGACTCGCATTGTTACAAACAGAGGGTAAAGCGGCCGCGGCGTGGGCACCCTCTCCACGGTTGCCAGGAAATATCGATCTGCTCCAGAGGCTGCCTGCTATTCTCCGAATGGTAGCTCTGTCATTCTTTATCCTCGCATCGGCAGTCCTATGACCCGAATATAACTCGAATTTCACTATCGTCTCGTCCTCCTCCGAGCTAATATCCGCCTATTCCTTACCGGCGTGTCTTACCATTGGTTTTAATCCTTCCTCGATAGGTACGTACTATCAATCGATCGTTTTTAAACATATAAGATAGGATTTGATTGGGAAAACGAGATTTCAAGTGCCGAGCAAGCGCGAGATATAAACGCTACGACTAGATTCTCCTCGTACGTACACTCGCTTACTTATCCACGTACGCTACTTGCTCTCGTTAAGAAATTTCCTTCCGCTCTCTTGTTTTAACGAATAAGAGCGAGCATCAACCTCGTTCGTGCGAGGTCAAATAAGAATTTATTGTTTGGTCATAACGCGACTGACATCCTCCCCTTTCCCGTTACCCAACAAAGAATATTTAATGTTCTTGCAGAGCGCCACGTATTGTTCCAACTTGGATCGAAAATCTAAACCGAGATCGCTGATAGATTTCTCGTAATCGTTCGTTCGAAATCGTTCGTTCGAAAGAACATCTTTTCCATCTTCGCACGATAATCGTTCATAAATGTGTTCGAACCGTTTCCCGTTGATCCAAGTTCCGTCGATGGTCTTTCGATCGTTTAGTATCTGCTTCGATTTTTTTACACTCTCTCCGTCCGTGAAATTTCTTTTCGAAAGGAGATCGCAATTACGAGAACGAGATCTAGATCCGTCGACGAGTTTAATACTTTCTTCGTTCGATCGTCGAACGGCAGTCGGTAGAAAGCTATCCCGGCGAGTCGACGATCCCTCCCGGATTTTCGATAGGGAATAGGTGGTCGCTCGACGATCTATCGGGGATCGATCGTCGAGGGACGATCGTAAATCGTAAACCGTAATACGATCGAAATGCTTTTCCAGAGTTTTTCGTGAATCTTTCGCTTCCGTTCCTTTCCGATCTCTTCCATTTTCTCTTCCTCGATGAGGGAGAGGTTTCTTGCTCGACGGTCCTCCGGAGGAGCGCCTATCGTCGGCGGTCTCCTCGACGTTCCCCTCGTCCCTTTGTATCAATCTTCGTAAATTCGCACGTACCATACTCCTCAGTCGACCAATGGACCTCCTTCCACCGTAGAAGGAACTCAGACAGAAATTCTTTGAAACCAAGTTCGAGCCTCGAAAGCCAATGTAATGTTCTATTCTCGACGTCCACGACTCGTCGCTCGAAAGCTTCCTTCGCTTTCGATCGTAGGAACATTTCCAAGTGTCGCAGGTACAAACGTAGGGCAAACGATTTTTGCATTTTCCCACGAGGAATCGTTTCTCGTAATCGGTTTCCACGAATGGACGCCTCGACTCCTTCTTCCTCCCCGGCGTTTTCATTCTCGATGACTCTTTATCGCGAAATCTCCCTTCTCTTAGCTTTTCCTTCGATCGCGTTCTCCTCTCCCTTCGATCGCCGACGGCGACGGCGACGGCGACGGCGGTAACGGTCGAACTTGCGTTCGCGTACCTTGACGACGTTCGCGTTCTCGACGTTTGAATCGACGACGATACAAGGTCCCTGTTATCCTCCCTATGACTTTCTCTCAATACCGGACAGAGGACGCGATCTTGATCCTTTGGAATATCCTTATGGAACGAAGCACCGATCGTGGATGCATTTTGCGCTCGTTCGATCTCTTCTCCCAACGCGCTTCGAAGCTTTTCCTCCTTTTTCGAAACGACGCTCGATGCAGCAGCACTTTTTCGTCCCACGTAAGACGTGGAAGAAACTTTCGAACCGCAGGAACACCTCGAGTCGCAATCGATCGTCGCTTCTCCCTTAGAAAAGACTTTCCTCGTCGTTGAACGATCCGTGCTCATCGAAGAAGAGTCGCAACTGCTAACGATTTCTTCGTTCTCGTCTCTCGTATCGAGCGGACTGCTAACGATTTCTTCGCTTTCCAAACTGCATAGCCTTCGAGTACAAACGTCTCCGATAATCTTCGAATCCTCGCTCGTTTTCTCTTCCCTCGGTAACTCCGTCAAATTCGACGTGTCATCCTTGTTCTTGGAGATACTCGACGAAGAAGAGTTCATCTCCTTCAAAATATTCGCGTTCTCGTCGATCCACGGATGGGACAGGACGATCGGAGTTTCGCAAGAAGGAAGACAGGAGCACTCGGTGGTTCGATCGAATAGAATTTCTTCGTTTGAAAGACACGTAGGGTCAACATCGAGTCGTTCGCCTGTCGTTGAACGCATCAACGACGAATCGTCGCTGATATTCCCTATTAACGATTCACGTCTTACACGTACGGAGAGATCCTTCTTTTCCTCCTCTTCCTCTTCTTCTTTTTCTTCCTCTTGCTCTTGCTCTTCTTCTTCTTCTTCTCCTTCTCCTCCTTCGTTTCCCTTTGCTTCGATCGATAAATCATTCGTTTCGTTAGTTTTCAAAAAAACTGTACCTTCGTCGATCGGGCCAAGCTCGCCTTTGCTAACAACGCCTACGTCACGCCCGTGCACGCTCCGACGGATCGGTACTCGGACTCGATTGGAAAAGAACAGAGAGGCCCTCGTCTCGTCACTTTTTCTACCTGTCAATTTGAAGTTGACGTAACCTGTACGAATGTCCAAAATCAAACGTAGCTCCACGATAGTAGTTTGGCTGAATGTTTTTCGAACGACGTCGTTAAGGCAGGAGCATAGATTCAAGATTCCCATTTCGAATTTTCTTTTAGTCGCGATCAGGCACGATTCGCGGAGGAGGGTCGGATCGACCTTGAAAATCTCCCTCGTCACGTCGTCGGCTTTAAAGGGCAAAGACAAACGACGTTGTCTTCTTATCCTTGGCTTTAAAGAGATCGAGCAACGGCAACGACGACGACGACGACGAGGACGTCGACGACGACAATCCCAGGTTGAATTTGGCACGAATGAACTTTGACATTTGTTCCCTTTGTCTTTCCCATCGTCTCGAGAAGATACGTTCGAGGATCTTTCGGCATTATCGCTTCCATACTGCGGCATTATCGTCCAGCATACTGCATCGGGCAAGTCGGAAGAATTTTTCAATCGACGAGAATACTCCTCGTTCGATCCAAAGATGCCCCGCGATTCCGTACGTTCGGTACGATCGATTTTTTCGTTGCTAGGAGAATCGTAAGTAGCTGCTCTTTTGCAAGCGCTTCCGTTCGACGGATGGATGGATGCTGCGGATGCTTTCATACTTCCTAAAACAACTTCTGCTCTGTGATCGCGAGAGAAATCTTCTCGACTCTTTCCCGTGTCTTTTTTTCTCGTTTTTTCCCTTCTTCTTCTTTTCTCCGATAACCTGCCAATGAAGGAAGAACTCCGTTGAGATTGGTAAGCGTATTTTCGGAGAGAACTTTAATCATAGACGATAATGTCATCCGAACAAGCCTCTTTCCTAATTTGCTTTTTTATGCTTCTTGAAACGATACGTTATTCGTTAATTCTATTAAGCGTTTCGTCTACTCACAAGCGATCTTTCTCGCGGTCTTCCCTCGACAGATTGAGATTGCTAAAGACGTTCGAATCGAAACCCAAGGCGTCCAATTCTCGGCATATCTTGATCAATCTGTTGTTCAAAACGATCGAATTGACGAAGCAGCCAAGCAGTCCGTCGTTGAGCAAACATTTGCTCGTGTACTTGATGATCTCCTCCATCGCGTCGATCTCCCAGTACCTGCCACGAATCATTCCCAAAGGTACGAGCACGTCCAAACGTTTCTTCGCCCATGAACATCGCTTCGCCAAATCGGAGCCCCATGAATTCATCGAATTCCTTTGATCCACGTTCGATGCTACGATCTGAGAGCCGAAACGGGATGTTTAACGTACGTCTATGATGTACAGGACGAACCATCTTTATTCAGTTTGAAATTTTAACAATTATCGTAACACGTACTCGTAGAGATCGAAATCGAAATCGTTTTCGGGCTTCCCAGGGATCCTCAATTTTTTATCGGGTAAAAAAAAAGAGAAAGCCATTTATGGAAAAAGTGATTTTCTAACTTTTTTAACGACGAAAGAGAAGATCCTTTCGTCGGACGTCAATAATTAGATAATTGCGAGGAAAGGTTATCTTTTGCTCCTCCTTGCAGCCTAAATATCTTTCTACCGCCAAAATTATTTCTCTGTCGTTGGAGAGGTGGTATGTACGTACGATTGATCTTTCGCCATGATTCGATCCGATCGAGGAACATGCGGTGCTCCGGAACTTGCACCGTAACCGTTACGAGATTAAAACGTCCGATTAAACGTAATCGATACTCGTTGTCGGATATCGATTGAAAGTAGATTGGCACGATCCGATGAAACTACTTTATTATTTTACTATTCGTCAAAAAAAATCGTACCCGTACACCGTGAGATCAAAGGGAATACACGCATAATACGAGTATAATAAACTAGTTTCGGTCGAACCACCTGACTTCGTTAACTCGGTGACCTGCAGCGACAGCAAAATTCAGGGTCCACCGAATATGCTAATGTGTTTTACGTTAAGTGCCCCAACGCATTGGTGCGAGACCCTTGACGCGGCGAGATTCCAATAGGGGAGAGACATAGAGATGGAGAGAAGGGGAGAAAGGAACGAGGAAGGGACGACGAAAGCGAGGAATAAATAAACGAAAAGAGAATTTGAAATGGTTCGAAATGCGAAAGAAAGCCAGTGAAAGGGTCCAGTTCGGACCGAACTAACTAACAGGACTACGAAACGTTCTACGAGTCGAAGGATTTTTGCGATTTTACAATAGGATTAAAATCTCAAGAAAATTAAAAAGTGATATAAACTTTTCGGAGAAGAAAAGAGAAAGGTCGCACGATCTAATTCGTGAAAAAACGTGACAAAGCGAGGGCGGAATAAATACCCAGTTGAAGAAAGGAAGGAAGAATGAACGAGAGAGATAGGAATCTATTTCCGAAATTTTTCGGAGAGGCGGGTATACTCCATTCGCACAGCCGCTCCGTGGGGATCAATACTCGTGACGCCGAGACAAAGCGTAACAACCCCTCAACGCAGAAATCATTAAACGATGTATTTATACATGTTGCGATTTAGTACATATTCTATTTCTCTCGATTTTTCGCTCATCCGATCTCTTTCTCATTCGCGTAGATAGCAGAGAAAAAGGAAAGGAATAATTCAAAGAAAAGAAAAAAAGAGAGAAGACGAGCCAATCGAAAGAATTCTACGGCAATTTTACAGACGCGATCTCTGGCCTTTCGCCATGCGAGAAATCGGACGAGCTATGTCTAACGATGATTTTCCACATTTGACCTCTCCTCTGCTGACCCGTATTTTACACGCTAACGATGGATCGAGGAATTTACAGGGAGCTATAAACCTCTCGGACGAGATTGAAATCTCTCTCTCTCTTGCTCCCATATCGAGAGCTACACACACCACACAAACATATATCCTTGGAATCTTGCAAAATGATTTCATACAACGAGAGAGAGAGAGAGAGAGAGAGAGAGGGAGAGAGAGGGAGAGAGAGAGGGAGAGGGAGAGAGAGGGAGAGAGAGAGGGAGAGGGAGAGAGAGAGGGAGAGAGAGGTCCATCGATTTCCATCGGTATACCAAACTAGGAATTAAATTTGAAGAATTGCATTTGAAAGTTCGTAAACGCGGGACAACGACTAATAGACGTTTATACACCGACCGTAATGAGGAAGGGTCCTTTGATATCTTCCCCTTTTATCTCTGGCAAAAATGATCCCTTCCACTCTCCATTTATATTTGATAAAAGCACGGAACTCCCTCGAAATTTCAGCCGTGATTACCGAAGTAATTATCATATTATTTCGATCGAACATGAACGATAATGTACGATAACTACGAAAAAAATTAAAAAGAAATTCTTTGGGCTTTTCTATGATACAAGTGGAATAAGTTACCACTAACGTAGATTCGACTGCTCTAAAGACATCTTTGAATGCGATAAGAAAAAAATTATTTTGCAAGTAATTGCAAAAAAACTGTCCAAGTACGAACAAATATGAAATTTAATATGTTATAGACATATGTATTCATCCCGCTCACAATCTTCGCTCGTAATTCGGTTTCACGAATGTGGGTTGCCAGAAACGTAGTGGAGCAGCGAGTGGGAGGTTCGAAGGTTCTCTTTTTGCTCCCGTAAAATCGAAAGGATCAATACTTTGATACTAGCTAAGACCACCAACGGCGCTCTCTTCTCGAGGATTCCGAGAGTGCGATTGACGCGAATACCGGCAGCCATCGGAGAAAAAATCTCGTCAAGGATCCGTTCGTTTGTTCCGTTCTTCTACTTGGATCAATCACCTATCGTATCCCGGTAATTAAGAAAACGTTATTGTCTCGTTTCAGACCAGTCTGAAAACGAATTTTTCTTCCCTTCTCGATGACCTTTTTCCTAGATTCTGTGCGTGCGCGCGCGTGTGTCAATCAAAAAATTGGCATGTTTCATTGTCGTACCAATAATCATTTTCTCCTCTTAATTACAGCCATAATTCACTCCTCTCGCTATGCCGTACTGTATTCTACTTCTCTTGATAGCCGTTGCTACCCAGGCATCGTTATATTTACCACCTACGATTCAGGTAAAATTAATCGAGCGCTCTTGATTGTCACTAACGAACAAATCGATTTCAATTAGTCAATCTATCGCTTTTTAGGAAGAACATTTCCTGGAGAAAAGACATCATCAAAATACCATCGATACGTTGAATGATTTTATCGACGCTGTCAACTCCTACGCCAAATATTTTGGCAATTCTCGATTGTCCGATGACTTTGACAAGGCCAAGGAAATACCGATAGATTTACCGGCTGATTACGAAACCGTTGATACGTTCAACCCCAATCCAAGTATTCGCGATCAAGAATACCTGCAACACAGTACTTTGTGGAGTCATCAGCATGCGAATGATTATTACAGGGGTAACGATAGACATAGGATACAGGCTGCTAGTTTAAAAAGTGGAAAAGATGAGAAAACTGAAAATGCATTACCTGCTTATTGCACACCACCGAATCCTTGCCCAATAGGATATACCAGTGAGTTATATTTTCTCGTATCTTGCACGTATTTTCCGTTTAAAGTAGGTCACCCGTCGTATCAATCTTTTTTTTCTTCTTCTTTATCTCAAGCGTTCTTCTTATACAAGCAAACAATTAGCTGCCTTGCAAAACCTTATATAACATATATATATATATATATAATATCATAGAAAAAACCGTACTTGATTTCAATCAGGTGAAAACAACTGTCTTGTCGATTTTGAGAACACGGCGGCGTTTAGTCGTCATTATCAAAGCATACAGGATTGCATGTGCGATACCGAGCACATGGCAGATTGTTCGTCTAATTCTATTAGCAATAGTGGACTTCCTGGTATGCGTATTTCAAATTCCGATTTTGATCAGATCGTCGAATTTCAGGTAAGTCGACGAACCTGAACTTTGAATCTGAACTTTTTAGCTTATTCATACGATTTTCTTTTTAGGAAGAGAACCCGTTCTTCCAAGGAGAAAAATTACCGATAGCTGCGAAAAAAGGTACAAATGTGGTTTACTAAAAAGGCAAAGATATAGAAATGTTATCTATCGAGTATTTACAATCAAGTCACGTTGAATACTATGCACTATGCTCGATGGAAAAATATTATATGTGTGTTAAATAAAAGGATTCTAATACATGCTTATGTCATAGATATATACACATACATACGTGTGTATGTATGTGTATATATGTATATGTATATATATATATATATATATATATATATATATATATAGAGAGAGAGAGAGAGAGAGAGAGAGAGAGAGAGAGAGAGAGAGAGAGAAAGTTACATACACATAAAAATTTGTTCTACATAAATTATTTAAGATTTTTTGAATATATTATACATTAAAATAATCGTCGTCGCAGCAAAAAATGCTATTATTAAAAGGAACCATTTAGTTTATGGATGTAAACAAATGTAATACATATATATATACATACAGACACACACGCGCGCTCACGAAGCAGACAGACGGACACAGACACACGCACAAATTATACGTATCTTAACATTTATCGTTCAATTTTATCCGAAAATCCATGAAAAAAATGAATTTGATACAATTACGTACAAGATATCTCACATTTCGTTTCATTGCATTGTTTAACATTTGCTACCGATAAGATTCAATAATTAATCATTATTTATTATATATATGATGTATAAAGGGCATCGGGTCGCGAGGGATTGCACCTTATTAAGTACATCTCTATATTCGAAATGTAATATCTCTAGCAAAGTTACCGTATAACAATTGATAAATTAGGAGAAATATTATTTTATAAAGATATAACGCGAGCGTAGAAAATGACGATACCGTTTTACTGCTTTCTGAAACTTTTCAATATCGGATAAATGTTATTTAATGCGTCCTGTAATTCGGACCGTTTCTTTGCACCTGCAACATAAGGTAATCTTAATATTTACATCTACGGACAACTTAATGGGAGGATAATCCCTTGAATCGCGTACACACGCAAACTATTATTATATCGATTTAACATTATTCGATCTTACCAGTTAATACAATCTTTCCATTTACAAATATGAGTAATACCACTCTTGGTAAAACCATCCTATATATTAAACCTGAATAGAGCTCTGGTTCGTAACTAGAAAACTGACCATGCATTTGATTTAAATTTTCCAATTTAATAGGAAATTTAAGATCGCACGTGGCAACTATATTTTGTACTTTAAAATTATAAAATTTGGCCTGCAACGAACGAGCCGTTATAGTAAGAATATAAGTAAAAGATCAATTTTTTGAAAGATATCAAGTGACATCTTACTGGGAAACCCAATTTTTGTATAATCCTAGCAAACTTTCTTGCTGCCAAACAAGAATCTGCTTCGCTTCTAGCACCGGTACAGACTAATTTTCCAGAACGAAAAATTAAAGCCGTCGTCGTGGGATTACGTATTCTCATTATTAAACCGGTGAATCTTGCTGGATTGTATTCCGAATTCCTAGTTCTTGTATTAATGTACATCAGTCTTAATTCCGTACCTAAGTTAACGGTAGAAACGACGTTTCTGAAAAATAATAATAAAGACGAGTAATCGTTTAATAAAATTGGACGTTAAGGATATGGCGAGGGTAAGCGGACGAAGATGGGTAAAGATAAATTTATTCTATGCCTTAGAGGTCTAGGACGGTTTTCTTACTGTACACAAGCCTCTGGAATTTCTTTTGTACTATTGGCCGTATTGGGTACCATTGGATTCATGGTAGTAGACGGATTAACATTTTGAGATGTACTGGGCCGTGGCACGTTAGTCTGTAATCGAGCATGTAATCAATCTGATTTCTTAAACATCATAGAAAACGAACAAAAGCGAATGGATTCGTATTTAATAACCTACCGATAACGGCGGAGCCATACATATATCCTCGGTAATATTTCTCACAGGAGCGTTCAATAATTGTTTCAACTCTTCGTTATCGTCTTGCTCGAGAGTTGCCATTCCTCCTTCTTTCCTTCGAACTGAGTTTGTAAATTTGTTAAAAACAAACAGAGTTGTCTGAACACGTGGCTGCACCGGTTGACAACCGTTACGCCTGAAGTTGGCCCAAAATGATCCAAGTAAGATGGAAAGAGTCGAAACCATCTTGAAACGCATGCGTGATACTTTATCGATTGGCCCAATTCAAATAAAGGCGGCAACTTCGGATAGATGCGTATATCGGTTAACATTAGCAGGTATTATCGTCATAATTCAAAATATCATATTATCGTTGCAAGCCAAATCGAATTCCATAGGCAATGAATAGTTTTTATGCGAATAGATATTTATGCGTAACTCTCTCCTTAATGCTATTGGCTGTTAACAAGCCTATCGTTTAGCCAGGTTTTGATGTCAATTCGTTGCCGTTGACAACGCGACGTAGCGTTAAGGTTACGGAGCAAGTGCTCGCGGAGTCGGAATAAACGGACGATAGGAAAACACCGTTTTCTTCTTTTTTTGAGTGGACGAGTGTAATGCCACGAGAGTGAATTTTTAACTCGATACCTTGAAGTAAGTACCTTCGTCGATCTATCTCTCTACCTCCCCCCCCCCCCCCCCCTCTCTCTCTCTCTCTCTCTCTAAAGAAAAAAGGAAGATGAGTTCGATCTTTGGTGGGGGGAGTAGCGACAATAATGTTAACGTTGTCATCTTCGATACGTCAAAGAATGAAAGAAAATTGAACGAGGAGTTCAAAGTGTTGCAGAGAAAGTTAAAACCAAAATGGAAATTGGTCGAGTAAGTAACTTTCCTCGATCGTTTTGTGCGAACGCTGTGCCGTTCGATCTTCCATGGAATTTCTTTCAGAAACAACGATACCATCACCGAGGAGTCACTGACAAGTGGAAGGGTCTTTGTACTCCCGGGACCGAGAAATAAGTTCACCGAAATCGAAATGAACACTATCCGTAATTTTGTCAACAACGGCGGCAACGTTCTGGTGATGTTGGGCGAAGGTGGCGAAAACAAATCGAACACTAATATTAATTTCTTGATCGAGGAATACGGGGTGATGGTGAACAATGGTAGAGTTATATATCGATCGACTTTTCTTTTCGATAGTAAATGCAAATGTTTCGTAATATTTCAGACAGCGTTGTACGTATGGGTTACAATCAAACGTTGCACCCGAAGGAATGTCTCGTCTCTCAAGGCTTGTCCAACAAATCGACGTTTTTGAAGAATCACAACGAATACTCGTAAGAACATCCAATGGGATAAACAAACGATCGTTGTCATTAATGTTATATTCCTTAATCGATTAGAGACATCAATTTCCTATATCCATACGGTGCAACATTGAACGTTGTGCAACCATCGGTGGTCGCGTTGTCAAGCGGCTCGATTGCTATTCCAATGAACAGACCTATCTGTGCTTACTATTCGGGTAAAAACGGATCTGGTAAATTGGTTGTTTTGGGCTCGGCCAGGATGTTTACGGATCCCTATATCGAGAGGGAGAAGAATAGTGCCTTGCAAGAAATGATTTTCGATTTCTTCGATTCGAACGATACGGCCGAGAAAGATTTTCAATCGGACGACGTCGATGTAAGTCTACAAAAAAAAAAAAAAAAGAAAAAAAAAAGAAAAGAAAAATCAAAGATTCACGATCTATGACTTTACGATTTATGACTATTCGTCTTTGGGGTATTATGAATTTTTTAGTTTTGGGAGTACAACTTTGTACCCGATATAACGCAGCAAGCGGACAATCCAAAAGTTTGTACGCAAGATCTCGACAATATCGAGGTTCCGCGAGAATATACGAAATTGTTTAAACATCACTTTTATTCGATAAACTTGAATATGGTACCGGCTGCTATAAAGGCATACGAAACTTTGGGAGTAAAGCACGAATCGTTGAGCTTGATACCACCTCATTTCGAGGCACCTCTACCGCCGACCCAAGCATCGGTAAAAATTCTACGGAGAGATCAATTCAATTTAGGAATTCGTTTGAAAATAATCATTCTCGTTGTTAATATATAATCATTCTCAGGTGTTTCCACCGAGCTTTCAGGAATTACCACCACCAGCATTAGAGTTATTTGACCTGGACGAAGCATTCAGTTCTGACTTATTAAAGTTATCCCAATTGACGAATAAATATATGTCGACTAAGAATTTATCGAGCGACACCGAATTAGATCATTATATTAGAGAATTTGGCGGTATATTAAGGATCAGCAGTTCCGATACTCATACGGCCAGCGAAGTATTGAATCGTGTTTTTCAAAAGATATCCAGCTATAAGACCATGCAAGAAAGAAACGAATACACCTGAGGATATACGAATACGAAACCAAAATTTTCTAAGATTCCTTGTATATAATTATCTTTTTTATTGTAAATGTTACAAAGTGAAAAATAAAAATTTGTATGACGTTGAGAAAAAATATCACAATATATATAATTTTGAAGAAAGGAACAGAAAATGTGTCTTTCAGCGCCATCTCGCGTAGCGGCGGTGAACTTTCGTGTGATGCGAAAAAATATTTGACAAAAGATGGCAGCAACATTTCCATTACAAACATTGGATCTGTTGTGCATTTTCTCTGATAAAAAACACTGTTGTCTGTTTTAGATCGTTAGATGAAAATTTTCAAAGATTAAAATGTTTTGTTTAATGTAAAAATTAATGATTTGTTCAAACGTGTATATAGTGAAGACAGAATGTCGGTATTCTTCGTGAATACGTAAGTATACGTATCACGCGCACACGCGCGCGTGCACGCACGCACGCACGCACGCACACACACACAAGTACGTGTATATATATATATATGCATATACGGACGTGTATATAAAGATGGTGTTTTAATATGTTGAGGTTATATTTAAAATTATGCCTTTTTCCCAATAAATATTGCACCTTATCGCGCGTATCTGTGCGACATGTGAATTCCTATAATAAAGAATTTATAACAATTTAATCGTACTCATTGTTAAATATATTCTATATTTGTCATGATAGTAACCAGGACAGCGAAGTTGAAGGGGATTCGAACGGGGATTTACAAATTGCATCACCTGGCAGTTCGGAAGCCCAACAAAACTTAATTCAATTTTGGCCAAAGGTTACGGAAGAAATAAAAAAAATTAGGACCGTAAGGAAAACTTGTTTTGATTTGATCGTTAAATACGCTTAAATAAGATAAGGAATAAGTAAGTTTTTTGACGTAATTTTATTGATCCATAGATAGATCAAAAAACTCAATCTCTACCACTAGCTAGGATAAAAAAGATCATGAAGTTGGATGGCGATGTTAAAATGATAAGCGCGGAGGCTCCAATGTTATTTTCTAAAGCTGCAGAAATCTTTATTCACGAGCTTACTCTCAGAGCATGGGTTCACACCGAAGATAATAAAAGGCGTACACTTCAGAGGAACGACATAGCGATGGCAATAACGAAATACGATCAGTTTGATTTTCTTATCGATATTGTTCCTAGAGACGAATTGAAGCAAAGCAAAGCACAAACAGAAAGCACAGTGCGCACGTCCATGAACTCGGATCAAGTTCATTATTACTTTCAGTTAGCGCAGCAACAAGCTTCGGCTAATCAAAACGTACAAAATAATGGCACGGCCACGCAACCTATACAAATTGTACAACCTTCGACGGGACAAATACAAACGATTAACATTGGTAGTCCTGTGGAACAGGTAATCTCTTTCACGTCTTTATATTAAATGCCGTAAGAAAAAATCTTTATTAATGATAACAAATTCTTATCGCTGAATGATTTCTTATTTTCTTATTTTTTTTTTTTCTTTTTTTTTCTTCAAGGAAACATCTAACGCGAGTACAACTCAAACCGTCACTGTGCAAAGTCCGCAGCAATCGTCGGGCCAACAAATAATTCAGTTACAACAGGCGCAACAAACTCCATCTTCAACTCAGACTGGAGGAATTCAAATTGTACAACAAATTGTAACTCCCACTGGGGAGATACAACAGATACCTGTAACTATACTATAAAAACAGATACACGATTATTATACAGCAAATTTTAAATGAAATATTATTAAATTATTCGTTATTTTCTTCTATTCATATTCGTGTATTCTACAGATCCAGTTGACTCCTCAGCAACTACAAATGATACGCATGCAGGTTCAAGGAGGTAGCAATCAGCCTATCATAATCCAGACTGCTCCCATTCAAACTCAACCACAACTCATACAAGTCGCGCAGGGTGCACAGGCGCCAGTTTTCTTACAGACCAGTGCCGCCGATAACGAGTAACAGTAACATATAGTTTTAACTAATATTTAACTCTTTGCGCTGAAACCCCGAGATATTTCTGGTACGAGTGAACAGGTAAGCTGTATTTAACAAGTGAACTCTATTTCTGAACGCAACTTACTCGTTACTGTTGTGCTACATACAAGTTCTCTTATAAGCTGTGCATATGAAGTATGTATAAAGAAAGAGAGAGAGAAAGAGAGAGAGAGAGAGAGAGAGAGAGAGAGAGAGAGAAAAAAAGAGAGAGAGAGATAGAGAGATAAATGTTTGGGAGATGCTTAATCGATAGGAGGAGCAAAGTTTCTGGGCAATAATCGATCGAAAGTACGTTACTCGCTGTACGAGCGAAGATCATTGCGAGCAACAGGATAGCCAGAGGAAAAAGTATTAATGACAGCAAAGAGTTAATTATTACTCAAAGTATCAGGTTAAATGGTTAATATAAGATTGTATGATAACGAATAAAATCTTTTGTAAATTATTCCTAATATTCTAGAGAGATCCTTTTACCGTATATCCTGGCTTAATAAAAGAAAAACATATGTATGTCAGACGACGTGGCCAAATCATCGACGTGGGAAGCATTTAAAAAGGGCGGATTATCAAGATTGAAAAGGCCTATCTATAAAACGGTCTACGCGCGGATTCGAATCATTCGTAATCGCCTATTGAATATTTCTCCAAGGACGATCGAATATCGCGAGCACGTTATAAGACGCCTCTCGAAGGGTTGTCACTGAAGTGAAATGAGGTGAATTGAAGCGAGGTAAGGCGAAGAATAAAGATAAGCAGCGAACGCAAGATGTAATCTGATTCGTGCGTCGCGTTTCTTGGCCGCTGGCTGCTTCGCATGGTTGAGCTTAGGACTGGCTGGTGCAACTTGTATTATGTTTCACGTTACTGTGGTTCTTGTCTGGTAAATCTCGAGACTCCTTGCTGCCTTCGACGATCTCGAAATATCGCGCAGCGATAAAATAATAACATATGAAAGCTTATAAATCCGGTTAACTTGCATACATACATGTATACGTACGTACTACATACGTCCGCCTTAACGTACATTGGTCGGAAAATGCATAGGTCGAAAAAAGAGATGGATCTCGCGAGAAATAGATATATGCGCGTATACGTACGATACGTCGATACGATATCGAGGAGAGAAGGAAAATTCAAAGAAGATGGCAAGGACGACAGTTTTTAATGGGAAAAATTCGGAAAGGACGAACGAGATAACGGAGAAGATCGATGATGGCTTGCTTGAACGTGGTTTACTACTGTAGTCGTTGACCCTCTGAGTTAACGAAAAAGAGAAGAAAGGAAAAAAAAGAAGCTTCTATTAGTACGGAACAAAGATGTACTCCATTTAGTGACGTTTCTCGAGCATAGTCCTCGGGGTCGTCAAGGATACCAACGAAATGCGCACGCAACATTGCGGTCTCTCTCTCTCTCTCCCTCTCTCTCTCTCTCTCTCTCTCTCTCTCTCTCTCTCTCTCTCTCTCTCTCTCTATCTTTATGAGAAAAGAGACAGAGAGAGGGTGAGAGAACGAAAAATGGAGAGGGGAAGTGGGAAGGCGAAGAGGGCCGAGGAGGATCTTGGAGGCGTCTGGAATACGCGCCTTAGCTCTTACATTAGAGCACCAAGAGATATATATCCCAACCAGGCCACAATCCTACGCCACTGCCTGGATACTCGGATTTCACGACATGTTTACAAAGATCCTAGAGATAAGTTGAGAATGGCCGCCGCGCAGCCCCATGCCTTCTCCAGCATGGGTGTAAGGTGACAGCTGCCTGCGCCTGCGTTATGCTTGCACACAGGGTGTCCGAAAATTAGCCGGCCCGGGGGCCCTCGTAAATCACGAGTTCGCGCCACGCGATTGACCCGTTGCAGTAACGCCTCGTAACTTTCGCCGAATTGAAATTTCCTCCGTGATCCATCCTCTTCCTTCCTCTTACTTCCTACCTCTATCTTTCTCTAGCTTCGCAGATGACATTCGAATTTCGTTTTAATATTCGGATATATGTATATTACCGCGATCGTTTCGTCCTTCCTTACGTTTCACTCGATTCGAATCGAGACACCGAGATTTTCTACGAAACCGAGGGAAGAGTTAAAAAACTGGTTTGGCGATTAACAGACCGATAACCGACGCAATCGTTTTAATCCGTTCCCTCGACGGGGGAACGCGTAAAAAGCGTTGATAAATTTCTACGATAGCCATCGATGGATTTCGGCGATTATTCTTTTATCTATTACCTTGCTCTTAATAGATAAAAAGAAAAAAAATAAATTATATTAAAATATCACAAGCGTCCAACGTCGCATTTCTTTCTCTCGTACGTGTACACCAAAATGGAGGACGGTGGTCGCGGTTGAAGCTAAATGCGCGAATGCCATAAAAAAGATACGTGTACGTTTCTTAACAAGCCGAGACACCCCGTATAACGTGGCGAACGCGCGCGTTCCCGTGTTCGTCTACTCTCGTCGACGTTCTCCAAAGTGTTCTCATGTGAGAGTATGTCCCCCAATCCGCTCTCCCACACAAGGAAACAAGAAAGGGAGAGAGAGAGAGAGAAAGAGATAGATGTCGTTTACTTAGTACCCTACGAGCCCACCTTCGTACCACAGCTCTGTGCATCTGTACGTACACGCAATCTTTCTTGCGTGTACGTACATGCGTGCGTTTGATACTTTTGCGAGTAAAATGTATACAATGTTATCGAAATTATAATCTTTTTTGTTTTGTTTCGATACGATATCGTTGATTGCTGATAATGCGAATAATAATTTTACATTATAATTCTAATTCTCATATTACATCTTTTATTGCACAACGTTATAAATGTTGTGCGCAGAATCGTTAATTACGTTTCTTCCACGTACCAACGAGAACTTGACCGATAGTTTGTGCATTATCCTAAGTTCACTTATCGGGGCCGTCCGCGCGCTCGAGCGACTCTCACGAGCATCGAACTTTGTTGAACATTTGAATCCATTCACGTACGATAGCTCTATGAAAATTGTTCGAATCGTGAGCTTTTTTCTATCAATTTCGAGTAACTCGGACGGAGCTACGAGTTTACGTCTCCGATCTGCAACGTTCGGAGGACTCCTGGGACAGGCGTGAAACGTGCATCCATAGGAAGACGTGCCCAGAATTCCCCTTTTCTTTTCGTTTCTTCCTCTTTAGAAGGATGCTCGTCCAACTTCCATCAGAGCTCGCAAATTCAACGGCACTCGACGTCTTATCGTTACAAGAGGACGTATTACTTCGATTATCACGATCATTGCAATCGTTATTAGACTAAGAACTTTGGGAACACGCTTGAAAATTTCTTATCGTAGTTCTACCTAGTTAGTTTTCGAGGGCTCGTATCGTTGTAGCCATACGAAACCTTATCTCTCGATATGTTCGGCGTGTACGCGCGCACGCATACGAACAAATTTGCACGTGCGTTCCTACGAGTTAGACGTGCAACAACGCCGCGGGCACCGGTCGATAATACGAAAATTTCTGACGCGCCTTTGGAGGAAAGAGAGAAAGAGAAAGAGAGCGAGCACGTGCTGCCCTTTTGCAGCACGACAAATAGGAATTATCCGAGGGATGGGAAAGCGAGCCGCGTTGGGGGTTGCTTCGTTGCGAATATTCTACAAAGGGGATTAGTACGTTCGCATAATGAGGGATAAGTGCAAGGAGGGTAGTCGGAAGAATCATCCACCGACTATAATCTCTTTCTCTCGAGCCTTTTCCTTCGTTTTACTCGAAGGATCCCTACCGCTGGATCGTACCGAGAAGAATCTTTCCTTGCGTCGGGATTGCATCTCCGATGAAAAACGAACATTCGAGGCTATATCGAGAGGAGAGTTTTGCGATTTTCTTATCATAATGTTACGTTGGACATATCTGATATGTACAATATTTCCTCGTTATTCATAAAGCGTCGTGCCAAACAAGGGCACGTCATAACTCGTAATATAGTAGAAACTTGCGTAAGAAGAAAGTTAGATGCTGAACTATATGCATTGCAAATTAGGAGTATGTTAGCTCACGTTGTCCTTGGGAACTTTATGTAAAGTTTTCAGGGAAATTTGAGAATCCATCTAACGGAGAACGCAACAACCCACGACGATGGGGACGATGTAAGTGATGGAAGCGCTGAAACAAACTTCCTACCCCTATTTCGCTTCCTCTTCATTAGCATAATCGAAAGACGCAAGTACAAGTTTCTTATCTTGTCTCTCTTAAACTTTTTCTCCTTTCGAGGAAGCTTCATTTTTAAATAGCTTAACATCTCGTATGAACGATAACGGAGTTTTTCACAAAAACGTCCAATTCCATTGATCAAATTTACATCGTCGTTTTGGTCGCGTCCAATTATCAGAATATTTCACATTGTTATAAAAAAAAAAAAAAAGAGAGAAAACGGTACGCGTACCGCATTATTTTGTTAACGAGATAGCTAAAATAAATTACATTATTATCGCTCGATATTTCGTTATCGGATAGCATTGCGAAAGGGAAGAAAGCCGAGAGTTTATTTTGACGTTAGGACAAACGGAAGAAGCTAACGCATCTCGACTCGAAGGCTCGCTTATCGTACACCGTGATCGATAATAAACGAGAAAAGAGAAGACAGTCTTCTTTCTCTCTTTCCCTCCGCAGTTCCGAGAAATCGAACGTTATGACGCACCGACGCGGACGGCGGACCTCCCGTCAAGAGGAACGTGTCCATTTACGAACTTTGACCTCTCTTCTATAGACGTGGAAGAAAAATAACACGTAATGGTGTCCAGACGGAGCTCCAAATTTCTCGCTGCACTTTCGACAATAACAATGCTTTCCGTTGTTTTTTTCTGAAAGTATCTACATACGTACCGTTCGTACGTCGTATTGAGAAAAAAATATGAAGGAACTACCAAACCTGACATAAACTATGACTATAACAATTGATTGAACAAACGAGCGTGTCTTGAAACGTCAGTTGAGTTATGTGATTTTCACTTGAATTACGATAGATCGCAAATGATACGGGATTGTCCGGATCTTACCACGCAAGGCCGTTGTCGCGAAAATTTTTTGCTCATGAAAATCCTGTTTAAAGATGAATCAGGAATGTGTGCAGATAAAAATTGTAGGGAAAGAAACGAATTCAGGCAGGTCCCATCCCAGGAGGAGAAACCGTTTGTCCTATCGAGTACCACGTTTAGATAAAACAATAACGAGTGTTTTTCTCGGCTGAAGGCCAAGAGCGCGACCGTCTACCGTTTTGTTTAGATGCCCTCTTGTTTCGCTCCAAGCCTTCTCTTCCACGCACTCTTTCTCTCTCAATGCAATGACAGTATACGGTGTAAGCCTACAATCAAATTCGATTTTCTTATATTTTTTAAACGGATACATACTCTCGAATATTCTCCGATAATGGCCTATAGAATGAATATAGAATGAAGTTTTCTCGATTCGACGATTGCATTATTATTCATACTCATCGAAACGGTACGATATGCACATATACATAGGTACGCTTTAATCGAATACTAATTGTAAGATGCTGATTGGTTTCTAGCGGAAGTAGAATGAAGTAGAATGAAAAATAAGTAGATAAAGAAGGAGAAAAATATTTGTAATCGATCTATCACACGAGAAGGAAATAAGAGAAATCGTGATAAGAGAAGAACGAGGATGACAAATAGGAGGAAAAAATAAAAGACCACCCTGAGAAGGGACGCGTCGTCGCTAATTCAGCAACTATCGAAATTTACATTCCACCGGCCTTATCAAGATCGTCCCTGAATCGTTTCCCTTAATTACTCCTTCCTTTCCCTTCTTCTTTTCGCTCTTCCAGACACTTTTACCATTCCTCTCCAGTTCACCTAAAAAAACCTGTCCTTAAAAGCCGAAAATGCGACGATCTAACCGACTCTCGCCGACGAGCAGAAACGTCTATGAGTCGCGTTAGAAAATTTCGCCAAGATTCCTTTTTTCCTTTTTGATTTTTTACTAAAACGTAAATTAGAAGTTCGCTTAAGACACGTCATTTTAAAGAGTGAAACTCGAAACGAATAAAAAATTTGTCTGTACCACGTATCCACTCTTTGCTTCCTAGTTTTGATTCGATTCGGGATATTTTCTTTTCTCCAGATCGACGACGCGTGCGAAAAGACAAACAAACGGACGACGGATAAAAGCGCTTTTCCATTTTCTCTCTCCCTCTCCTCCCCCCCCTCTCTCTTCCCCTTGGGATCCCTTCCCCTTGGTGTTTATTGCGTTCACGTTCTCGAAGAAATTTCAAGCGATAAAAGTAAATACGATCTAATCGATTCTATAACAAAGAAACTCCAAATATTGTGGTATTAGTCAACATGTTTTAACCATTACTGAGAACAAATGTATTTTAATTTATTTAACCCTTTGATAATAATCTATAGAAATTGCATATCCGAGTAGACAAATAAACACAGTCGGATGAATAGAGGAAAAAATTGGCCGAAAGGTTGTGATTTTGAGCTAATATTTATCATTTTTGAAAAAATTGCACGTACGAGCGCGCACCAACATATTCGAATACTTTGGAGAGATGAAGAGAGAAGGACCGAATACATAGCAAGAAATCAACGTAGACAGAGTGAGAAAGATAAAGAGATGGGGTAGTAGGAGAGGGGGTAGTAGGGAGATGGAGGGAGTCGGACGACCACGTGACCACCGGGCGGGGGTGGCCAGGCGACATTTCGCATGCTCAGAACACGCCAGGCTGCGGCGTATCGCACATTGAGGGACGCAAACAGAGGGAAAAAGAGAAAAAAGGAGATTAAAAAGAGAAGAAAAAGAGGGAGAACAAAAGGGAAAAGATAAAGAGAGTGAGTTCGCCGATTGCACACCTCGTGAAAAGTTGTGCTCAACGTCGTTCGGAAAATTCGTTACAAAATCGCTATAAAATAATATCTCGTACGAGAGGGAGAGAGAGACAGAGAGAGACAGACAGACAGAGAGAGAGAGAGAGAGAGAGAGAGAGAGAGAGAGAGAGAGAGAGAACAAAGTGCGAAATAAATTGTCGAGGAAGAAAGAAGGTGGTTACGTTCGTGTCGCGCGTGTCATATTCGTTTGTTTCGTTTGAAAAAGAAGAAAGAAATCAAAAAGCAGAAAGAGGAGAGTGAAAGGGTTGTTTGGAAAGATTCCTTTTTCATTCGAGAACTGTGCATCGTTCTTTCTCTTTGTAATTGATTCTTTCTCCGATTTTTTTCTTCGATCGACGACTGAGAAGAACAAAGAAGAACACAACAAGTTTTATTCATTGAGGAACGTGCTTGCAACATCGTTCTGGACGCAAGTCCTTCGTTGGCGAGATGCTACTATGGATGTGGAAAGTGCGAGAAAAGTGAGATAACGAGAGACAAAGAGAGAAACAAAGGAGATCTCTCTCGCAGGAAAGAGGAAGGGAGAGAGAGAGAGAGAGAGAGAGAGAGAGAGAGAGAGAGAGAGAAAGAGAGAGAGAGAGAGAGAGAAAGAAAGATTTAGACAGAGGAAGAAGGTATACCGTGAAAGTACGTAATTGCGCTTCTGCCAGGTAGGATACTTATTTGTTATTTCAATTTTAAAAAGATTCTTAGATGTTTCTTTCTTTTTTCTTTCTTTTGTTCTTCTCTCACCATGTCAAAATCACATGGCCCGTCAACTTCGAAAAATATCCTTTATGGAGGCAGCCTCTTGTTTCTTTAAGAAAAAAAATTTCAAAATATAAATATATAAAATTAAAAAAAAAAAAAAAAAAATAGCAAGCCGAATGTGTTCCTCGAGATTTCGTATTCCGTAGAATTTAGGAAATACGAGAAAAACTAGAATACACAGACTGATGATATTTTGTAAGAAATTGTTATTGGGTTTTTCGCCTTACTCTGTTATTTATATTGACAATTAGTAACAACACTCGGAAGGCACGTAGACGAGCATGTATAAATGTTAACGCGTACAAGCTAACAGCTGTTGAAAACCGTCATTATCAATTGAGCATGCGTAACATATGCATCTAATTCGGCTCGTTACCAGTAATGTATTTTAATTGGCCGTACGCGCTCGCAGCATCAAGGAACGCGAGCGTTTACTAAAAGTTCTTCCGTGCTAAGGATAATCTCCTAATCCCGTTTAGTAGAAAGCCGCCGCGTTGCTTTGCGAAAGAATGAAGGATTGATTTTTGCTAAACGAAATTTTGGGATAATTGTTGTTCGGATGTATGCGAATTAGCGAATCAAGTTGAAAGAGAGACGTAGCATTTCGAGAATATTTAATCGATTAAATAATTCATTGGTATTAAAAATCAATTGGAGATGTTTCTTTTGTCAAATAAATGATATAATTGTAAACTGCTTTTTTTTTTTCACTATCAATATCCTTAGAGTATAACAAGGAGTTACGACTTCGTCAATTTATTTAATTATTTATATTTGTTTTTTTAAATAAATAAATTTTCATGGTATTGTTGGGTCGAGCGATAAGAAAAGAACAAAAGGAAGACAACGATATCGCGGAAAGGGAAAAGTGTTTTTGGAAAATCGACGAACACGCTTTGGTAGGCACGTCGAGTCGAATCCATCGAAAAGCAAGCATCTTAAAAGCGGTTGGTCTCTCGAATTTCTTCTCTCTATCCCTTACACACTGGTAAGGTCTGCCAGAGGACCCGTACCAAAGCCCCTGGGTCCTTTCGGACAAGAACCTTTTGTCTTGCCCGGCTGCAACTATTCCATCTCTCTCTCTCTCTCTCTCTCTCTCTCTCTCTCTCTCTCTCTCTCTCTCTCTCTCTCTCTCTCTTTCTCTCCTTATTTTTCTTTCCCTTCTTTCGAGCGCGTAAACGGAGAAGGAGCTAGAAGGATCGAACGTGTGTCACGGCCAAGAAGGAAGCTGCGAGTCGCACGCGTTTTCGTCTTTTCCTTTTGAGAAGAGAAAGGATCTTAATAAGGACTGACGAAGAGATTAGGTATAATACGTTATTACGTACACGTGTGTGTGAATAGCTTCATAGAAGCAGTTTGTATGCTTGAAATAAAAAATTAGATAAGTATATATCCTAATTACAATAGAACTGTCAAAGTGTGATAACGATATACGTACACATGCTTTCGCGTCTTCGGTTATTATAGTATGTGCGAACTAAGCAGTTTCTTCCTACGACGGATACATTGCTGGTAACGTCTGTCTGACTGTCTGTCCGTCCGTCCGTCCGTCCGTCCGTTGTCTCTCCGTGTCCGTGTGTTCGTGTGCGTACGCACACCGGTAGATAGTCCGTTTAGATAAGCGGAATTCCGTTCATCTCGTTTCTCTTGCTTATCGTTCTAGCGAAACTTGCAACGCGACTCGCAAATCTTTCGGCCGAATCAGCGACTATTATTCTTTTTTCTTTTCTTTTCTTTTTCCTTTCTTCTTGCTCTTGCGAAACTCTCCTTCGTCGTTCCTTCTCGATCGTAAAAAGATTACAAGCGATTAGAGAAAAAATATGAAATATTAATACGCACGCGCACGCGCACGCACACACGCCTAACTCAAGTAGTGAAATTGAAAAGGAATTTCTGAGCGTACCAATAAAGAATATGCAATAACGTCTATACTCGAAAACGTATTAGAACGTAGTAGTTTCGGTCGCCTCTACCCTCGTTACCTCCGCTCTGAAGATTCTCGACTTAACGAGAGAAAAGCTGACTCCGTTCTTTCTCCTTCGTTTTACTTCTTTTCTTAAAGCAAAGTCGTGGAGCTCTCGCGCTTGATAGAGTTACGAGTTGCGTTCCGAGACTCGTCCGTGGTGTGAAAGGGCCCTTACGCAAGAGTCTCTTTCAGCCACAACGATGGAGCTCTAGCGATGGAGCTAACGACGGAGCCGGCGGCGAAGGTCGGAGGTGGTCGGAGGTAGTCGGACTTGGAGGTAGACTCACGCACAAGGGCGGAGCACGCTGAGAAAAAGAGAAAGAGAGAAAGATAGTGACTTGGCAACATAAAGAATACGTAATGCAAAACGACGCGAAAAGAGATTTCATTGGCCGACTCCAAAGGTGTTCCTCGTGCACGCCTACCGATCCACCGTTCTCTCCACCTCCTCTTCTTCGACACGCAATTGGCAGGGCTTAATGACGTTCTTCGTACTAAGGCCGAGACCCTTTAAACGTCCTTCCTATGTCCTCCCCATCGGAACCATCGGCGACTTCGAAATCGAGTAGTCAAAGACTTTGACCACTACTTGGTCCTGACGGAATTCGAAGATAAAATCGTTCGGCTATTCTACGACTGATCTACGAGTTTTATTGTTAACCCTTAAAAGTTCAATACGTAAAGAAATCATGTTAATGCCATCGTGGGTGAAATTTCACCCCACAGTATTATCTTTCATTTTACATAGCAATAGGAAAAATGTGAATGCGATTAAAAGTTTTTATTTTATTATTTAATATCGGATGAAAGTATGGAGATTAATTATTGGGCTGAAATTTCACCCACGATAGCTTTTAAGGGTTAACGAAGTAATTCATTTATTTATCAGATTTTTCATCCTACATGGAGATCCACGTATTGCACAACAAATTACATAAAAAAATATTCACGGAATTATTGTACGAACGTCCCGCAGAACCGCGCCGCGTCTCCATTATAGAAGCTATTTCTCTTTCCTTTGTGCAATTATAGATCGAATACTTTTGAAAGAATGATCTTCGAAAGTAAAATTTTCAATCGGCTCGTGTGCGTTCGTGTTTTAGGTAGAGTGATATGTTAACCGAAGACAATGACCCGACGAAACCAGCAGGCGTTTTAGACAATGCTGGCAACGTGTCTTCCTCGACGGAGGCCTCGGTACAGCACCCTCGCAGCACAAACAATGGTGGGCAATATTTCTCTAACTTCATTGGCGTAGAACCCGAGCGAAAATGACATGATAACGTTTCGAGTATCGATATGATCACATGCGATTGTCCAATTGCTTATCGTTTCATTCATTATTTTCATTTAATTCCATGGTGTTCGATCGGTTATGGACGAAAGAGCGCTCTGATGAATTTCGCTTGGAATAGAAATATCTGGTTGACTGTGTTATATATTTGCTTGTTCGTACGGGCAGAAACCGAAGTTAAAAACGAAGTCCAGGACTGTCCGGAGAACGAAAGTGTGCCGGGTAGCGAATTGTACATCGACGAGAACGCCGAGGAAAAGGAACAGGAGTATCCGGATTCTATGGAAAAGGCTGACTACGGTACTCTCTATGGCGCCAATCAATACTATAACAGGTATGCGATTGATTATCGCCGATGGAATAGTATGCCTCTAGATAGTTCCATTATTTCCTGGTCGCGTTGTGATTATGCGATTAATGATGACGACGGCGAAGACGCCGATAGAACGTTCCCTAATCCGTTCGAGTTTCGAGTGTCAAGAATATTGCGTTTTGTATTTTACATAGAAACAGCCCGCGGTGATTCAGGCTTTCATTTTGCTTGGATGTTTCTACGTATGTACATACGTCACGTAATTTGAACTCTGTGGTTAAACTTGGTTTTAATCAATGGCGGATGATCGTTTATACTTTATGTTATTCGTAACTTTATTCGAAGCCCATAAGGAACGTCCGCTAAAAAAGTGGTTACTTTTGATTTTTATTCGAACTCGACAGATCGATAGAACAAACGTTTTACAACTATCTCATAAACCGCTGGAGATAATCGAAGATACTAAATAAAAAAGATGACGTGTTTTTTTTCTTTTTATGGCTGATCGATACGATAAAAAAGGTCTTGTACGCGAACGCACTTTTTTATCGTTCCTCCTTCGATTAATTGAGATTAGCATCTATTAATTCGATTTTAGCATATACAATTCGCCTACTTACGGATCGACGACGGGCACCAAGAACACGTCGAGCTTGCAAAGCTCTTATCTAACTTCGTACACAACCCCAAGCACGATGACGCAGTATTCGTCGTATGCCGGCTACAATAGTGGTACCACGACGTTCCCTAACGTAGGACAAAATATATCCTCGGCTTCCCAGGTGAAAAGCAACAGAAAACAAATATCTATGTCCGTGCGCGCGTGTACACGTTTCAAACGTTGCGATGAAAAATAGACTCGAACCATCTGTTTGTTTAAAAACGAACGAAAGCATTTATCTTCCTTCTCAGAAGCTGGACTATACCGCTTATGGTAGCAGTTTGTACGGAAACGACAGGGTACCCCTTCAATATTCTGGCTATTATCCGATGCCTGGTTACCACACGACTCATACGTCCTTCAACATAGGAAATCTCAACTTTGCTGGTAAATTAAATCATCGCGTGCATGCGTTACACGGCTCCAAAAAATAAGTCTGAATAATTATTCCTATCGTTTCATTCGTACGATCATTTTTCGGAGTCATTGTATTCTTAAAATTGATTTATTGCATCTTATTAATTGTCTTTCTTACGCACAAAAAAAAAACAAGATTCGACGAAGACAGCACTCACGCTGGACGCGAGCGCTCATGATGCGAGTGACCCGACCGCACGAGAGACCACAAACGTCGAAGGTAATACGAGTCATTTCGGATCGATCGTATCGCTTTATCGCTGGTATTTTCGATAAACGTCAACACCGGTTCGGAGGATCGAGCGCACGAGTCTGTAAACTTACTTTAAATACTTACGATAGTACGATCGCATCGATTTGAATCACGAGCATAGGCTCTAATTCAAAGTTTATCTGCAAAAGTAACAATTTTAATTAATCGTTCGTGATCATCGAGAAAAACTATTGAATCCTTTGAAGAGCGATTGAAAGATCGATTAAATCGAACGATATTTTTTCCATAGGGACTACAGCGAAGCCCTGCAGGCGCGGTAGGCGGCAGAGCGGAAGCGGAAACAGTATCGGTTCCGCGGACACGACGGAAGCCGGCCCCGATCGTATATTCATTTGGGATCTCGACGAAACCATAGTCGTGTTTCATTCGCTTCTCACTGGTCAATTCGCTACGAAGCACCGAAAAGATCCTACCTTGCTCGCACAGGTAGCCTACAGGATGGAGGAAATGATATTTAATTTGGCCGACACACACTTTTTCTTCAACGACATTGAGGTCAGTCGAGAGGTCTCGAATATCGTTATCTCTCTCTCTCCCTCCCTCCCTCCCTCTCTCTCTCTCTCTCTCTCTCTCTCTCTCTCTCTCTCTCTCTCTTCTAGATCTCGATCGAAATACGTTTGATGTCCTCAAATACGTCCGGACACATCTTACCCAACGACGTGTCTTGTTGTTATCAGGATTGCGATCAAGTACACATAGACGACGTATCGTCCGACGACAACGGACAGGACCTATCCTCGTACAATTTCGCAACGGACGGCTTTCAATGTGCTTCGGCGAACAACGGTATATGCTTAGCCTCCGGGGTACGCGGTGGCGTAGATTGGATGAGAAAGCTCGCCTTCCGTTATCGCAAGATAAAGGAGATCTACTGTAATTATCGCAACAACGTTGGCGGTCTGCTCGGAGCGGCGAAACGCGAACAATGGGTCCAGCTGCGTTCAGAGATCGAAGTTCTCACCGATAATTGGCTGACGTCGGCCGTCAAGTGTCTCAGTTTGATCAACAAGAGAAGCCATTGCATCAACATTCTCGTAACCACCACTCAACTTGTGCCGGCCCTCTCCAAGGTCCTTCTATTCGGTATCGGTGGAATATTTCCCATTGAGAATATTTATTCCGCATCTAAAATAGGTCGGTGTACTACTTCAATTCGTAACAAGTTGTTGTCGAAAAAATACGCATAATTTTGTTTCCTCTTTGCTTCAGGAAAAGAGAGTTGCTTCGGAAGGGTGGTGGCTCGTTTCGGTCGTAGATGTACGTACGTCGTGATAGGGGATGATTCCGACGAGGAGACGGCAGCGAGAGCGCACAACTTTCCTTTCTGGCGAATAAACAGTCACTCGGATACTCAGGCGCTTTATAACGCTTTGGAAATGGGATTCCTTTAACCTGCTTCCCTGATAAAAAGACAAAGGCGAGAGAAAAAGAGAAAGAAGAACGAGGACGTTTCTTTAAAGAGGAGTTCTCTTTTGTGAAAAAGAGTGAAAAGCTTATAGCAAAAAATCAACGATAAGGATGAAATGAAAAAAATGGGTCCAGGGTCCACAAGTGATATATAATAAACGAATGAAAGTATAACGAGCGGAGATAATTAAAAAGGGGTGAAAAAAGGATGAAAGTATATAAAAACAGGGTGTTTTCTGAGTAACTGCGATAAATTTCTATCATAAATATATAACGAATTTATCATTTGAACGAAAAAAAAAAAAAAAAAAAAAAAAAACTAATATATCGCTGAAAGCTTCGAAAATATGTATATCTCGGCAGGATCACTTTCAATCCTGAAGAAATAATAAACTCGTGTGTTAAGATACGGTTCGCAAAAAATGGGTACGCACATACATATCTGAAAAGTATTCAAATAAAAATTGAACCTTTTCGTTAAGCGTTTGACTCCAATCGTCCGAGATCCTTGAATAGATCTAATTTGTCGCGTACGATCAGTAAACACCCTGTAAAAGTGACAGTCGAACGAGCTTATTTTCAGTCGATCGTTCAAGATCTTTTCGAGAAGAAATTTTCTTTTTTTCTTCTTTTCCCTATTAATTACGACAAACAATTCATCCTTTCTGTGTACTTAAAACAAAAAACGGAGCACGGTACATACCGGCTTTTTTCTCTTCTTCTTCTTTTGTCTATTCATTTCCTTTTTTTCTTGCCTCGTTTGTCGATACTCGCGTAAAAAACAAAACTAGCAAAATCTAAAACGTCGTCGTACGTCTCTCGGTTCGAATTCATTTTACTGTTTTAATTGTTCCTTTCATTGTTTCCGTTTATTTTCAAATGTAAAATCGCCGATAAGAACGAACAAACTTATATTGATTTTAAAGTTATATTTTAGTATTAAAAGGACGATGTATAAACTTTCTCCTCTAGTACATACAATACGCGCGTAGTACATACACTCGACGTACGTTGCAAAGAAGTTAACAAACACGTGAATTTTATTTTTGCCGTGGAAGCGATCGACGTGAACAAGCGTGAGATTAAAAAACGATAGGAGATTAATAATTATTAAGAAAACAGAAATTAATAAATATAAATATGTGTGTATATGTACACTATAATGGAGAGAGAAATTGAGAGCGGGAGGGAAGGAGAGAGAACAGAAACAAGTGCGAGAGTGATCAAAATTAATTAGATAATCTTATTAAAGCGTAGGATGGGACACGATTAGCGCAAAGTTAAAGACGTTGAACGACTGTGAAAGTAATTTAATGTAAGTTTCATGAAATATAAGCTCGTTAGGGGGAGACTGTAATTCGAAATATAATCAAGTTACATTGTACAGCGGCATTTTATGTTTTATCGATCATCGAGAGAGTTAACGAAGGGAGAAAGAAGCAAGACGAGAAAGAAGAGACGAAACGAAAGTAAAATAACGAAATAGATATTTCTTCCTGTTGAGATCGTATGTACATGCAACGTATACGAGCGAATCGCTATCCGTTTCAATTCGCCAAATAGTTTGTTTTTCTCTTTCCTTTTTTAAATTCTATTTAAAGGAAAAGAAAGTAAAAGTATATTGTTGCAAGTTCGACGATCGTAAAAATGTATGTATGTACGTATGTAGATACTTCGAAATAAGTATGTACTTTACTCTTTTCCTTCTTACGGACAAGCGCACAAACGGCATACAATTACATCTCTCTAATTTTTATCATTAATAGGAATAATTAAGTGTCTTTTAACAATTAGAACAAGTCGAAAGGTAAAGATCGTGTATCAACATTCCAAAATTTTGTTTAATGCATGTTACCTCTTTGTCGCTGGTTGTGATGTAGCCATTATTGACCCATAAGAACCGTTTATAAGAAAATATTTATGAAATCAAACGTAATTACTTTGTTACAATAGATTCTTATCGTTAGAAAATTTTTAGCAATTTTTATAGCGATAGCGTATTTTTATAAAACGCTTTCATCAATGTCTGATAGATCTTTTCTTACTTATGGTATGGCTGCATCACCATTCGCCGCTTACGAAGCGTGCGTGCATCGAGTAAAAGATGCGACACAAATCAATTTACCTGTACTTACGTCAATCTTCTAATACACATACGATACCATATCATACCACGCCATACGTCAGATAATTTGCATTTCTTTCTGGTAATATATCCCGACCGATCAAAACGAATTAGAGGCTACTTCTTTGCTCGAATAAACAGCACATTTTAATTTTCAAATTACATAAGCATAGATTAATCGAGTCTCTTCAAATATTTGACTCTACGATTAAAGATATACAGAAAACAAAAAAAAAAAAAAAAGAATCTCACGAGAAAGCGATATCGAGTAATATAAATGTTAAAAATATTTTTTTAATTTCCTTAATCCTTTTCTTCCCTTCTTCTTCGTCTTTTTTTTTTTTTGCATTCTTCAATAAAAAAGTAACATGCTACTAAGAGAATATGAACTATCAAGTTCGTACATCGTGATACGCGCGCACGCACACACACCGCACACACAGACAGACATCTATAGAGCGTGTAGTTTACCGCATAGAGAGAGAGCTAAGATCGTTCGTTTAGACAAATCTATTCTCCGTAAGAAGAAGAAAAAAATAATAAATCCCTGTTATATCGTAACATACGTCGGTGCGGTCAAAACGCCGCAATTGTTATCCTGTTGCGCCATAAGTATGTAACCGTCGTTACCCCAGTAATTTGACCATGAATTCTTTATTAGCCAATAAGCCTTTCCTTTCAGTATACCATAGCCAACAGCTAAGACGGCGTGATCCAACTTGTCCTCCGTATTACCTAAATCACAAAAACTCAATGCATGCAAGACTTATAACTACTAGAGTTAGAAGTTAAAGATAAAGAGTACTTACCGCACGCGGCTTCGTAATAGACACCATGCGAATAAAAGGAAAATGTTTTGTGAGATGCGTCGATAGCGACAGAAATTGGACCATGGTTCGCTAGAGCTATCTTTAAAGCGTCCACGTTTCCCGGTGTGACATTAACGTATCCCGAAATCTTAGCTGCCATAGTAACATTGTTAACATGACAAAATCCATCCTAAAAGATATCGCAAAATGTTTTACATTTCTGAAGAATAACGACGAACGAAGTTGCACCAGGACAAAACTTATAGATAAGAAGACTTTCTCAAACTTTTCTCACCTGGCCTAAATAACCGCCATATTCATCTTCGGATGGTAATCCGCCATGCTTCATAATCCACTGATAGGATCGAAAATCCTCACCGCCATCGCATCCGTTATTACCAAAGCCCCATGAACAGTCGATGAGGGCCTTGTAAATAAAAGAGAAAAAAAAAAGAAGAAAAAAAAAAAGATCGTAATTCGGTACAGTGAAAGGAAGATTTCTTTTGTCATCAAATTGTCGTACCTGTTGAGATAAGCGTACTAATTTTCCATATCTCATATAATACGCCCCTTCCACCGCACCGGTTGTGCCAAAACTCCAACAGGATCCGCATACAGATTGATCTGCGATACAGACGATTTCGTTATACGAAATCTTTTCTCTCATTTTTATATACGCGATCTTTATCATCTACATTTATACCAATATACGTCACCTTTAACGGGTGTCACAGCACCATACAGCCTCCAATCCAAATTGTCGGGAACGCTGGCTATCTCTCTTTCGATATCATGAGGAAATGGTTCACCGCCATTGTAACCTTTTGTATACTGTTTGCCACGCAAAGCTTTCATTTCAAGAGCAGAACGATCGGCCAGATGATTCACATCCAGTTGATATCCCAAGTTCGCACGGTTGATCGAATGAATGAATCTGCAAGATTTCACATATGTTCGACTTTGATCTTTTGCCCTATTATCGTAAAATTTAATATGGAAGAAAAGGAAGCGAAAAAAGAAACGAAGAGAAAACGATATAGACCTCATATTCTGTCGAAATAATTCCTTGCGTTTAATATGTTCGGTTTCGTTCTTGTAATATTTTTGATGTGTTTTCTTAAACTTCTTAAATGCTACATTTACGTGCTCGTCATAATTATGAATAAATTCCTGCATAGGATTGAACGTATATATATGTTTATCTCCAGGTCCAGGGAAACTAATGCACGTAGAATCTAAAATTGCATATCATATATATTTTTGTATGGTAATCCATTAGATTTAGATTTATTAATATCATGAGAAAAAATAAGACAAGTACTTTCCGTAACTTTGAACACATCTGGACTGGGAGCATCAAAGGAGTACCAATCGTAATCCAGATAATAATGATCGTAATGAGAACCGAGCAAGCTGTTAAAACCGATCATTTCGTATCTCACTGGTATAGGTTCCTTCTTTTGCGGTAGATATGGAGATTTCTGTGGTGCAGTAGATTCGTATGTTAAAAAGGACAAACGAACGAACAAAGCAAGAAACTTATCGACTAAGCTCCATTATCTCATCTTATCATTTCAATACCTTATAACGTATCCACAACGTATACTTATTCTGTTTGTCACCAAAGTTTTCAACAAGCCTCCATTTTTCACACGACAAACCATTTAAAACATCCTCTCCGATACACTAAATATCAATTTTTTATTATATTACTATATTCCATTAACGTATAAATTGTCAAGGGTAACGAGAGAGAAATAATCGTATACCTCCATTCCAGTTGTATCAGGAATAATACTCTGCGGATGAATTTTAAAATCACTAGAACCATTTACTTGAAGACACGTTTCTTCATTCGTGACAGATTCCGTAGTAATAGGTGCAACTTTGATACTAGTACCATACAATCCTTTACTGGCAAGTTGGAAAGTCTTAACTATTCCTGGAGAAACGAATTAAGCTTGTTCGCATAAATCTAACAAAACCAACATTGATATGGGTTCATTTGAACCGTTAAAAATCCATCGATTACCTCCATAATAATCAATTCGACTAGATCCACTTTTCCCATCGTACCATGCATAAAAAGGTTCGCGTATTTCGGCGTACGGAATATACAATGTACCTTTTGCGGTGTAAGCTTTACTAAATGTTGGAGATCTTAACTTCTCAGCATAAACAATACCTGAAATAATATAATTGGAGAGTACAAATTTTATAAACGTTTAAGGAGCGTCTTATATTCTATTAGAACAAAGTAATTGAATTAAACTTACCGAGAAGTATTAGAACCAAAGCACATCTAACGTGAATCATTGCTACCGTCTGTCTATAACAGAAATAATAGTTTCCACAAGAGTCGAGTTCACTCGATTGTTGCTCGAAAGATAACAAGGTGACCTATGTAATTTATTTTATTGTTACGTATCATAATCTGTGATGATATGAAAATACTTAATACAATATAACAAACAAGTTAAATAATGTTTAAACGTAACGAAACGTAACGTTTATAAAACACATTTTTAATTTAGTTCTTTTTTTTTTTTCTTTTAATAAGAATTATCAGAAAGTACCTTGAAATAAGTAAATAAATTTTTTTCTCGATTTGAAACTCCTTATTCTCTAAATGCGTAATTCATTTTCTTCTAACTTGTTATCACCTTCTCTTCAATTTTTTTATTCTTATACTTTGATCTTTTTGGCTTATAGTGACTTATCTGTAATAAGTAAGAAAAGAAAGAGGCAAAAAAGAGCAATAACAAGTAATCATCTTTCTCTCTCTCCCTCTCTCCCTCTTTCCCCTCTCCCCCTCGCTCCCTCTCTTCCTCTCTTTCAATTCAATTAATGTCAACACGCGCGTCATATATACATTAGACATACACAAGTATGTCGATCAGTATTACCAAGCATTCGATATTGAAAATCCCCAAACAAAAACCTATTAGTATTTACTTAGATAAAAGTATAAACATAAAACTTACTATTCGTTATTTATAACAGATTACGAGTTAATGCTACTAGTGCTGGCATGAATTTAAGGAGAAACGGTTGACGTGATACGTATTACGAGTATCGGATTCTTAAAAATATAAAACTTTTGTTTAAATGGCGAAAGTAATAAACGACGAGTTTTCAGACACTTCCGTTTCCTTTTCATTATCTCGGTATTTCTACGAAATTAAAGAAATGCAGTTATCGCTAGTTACATCGTTGTCCATGCATATTTGACGTTGTTAACAACGACTACGTACTTACGACATATGCGTATATGTTTGTCGTACGTATATTGCGTATTATTTACAACTTGCTACCGTCGAATTTTTATAATCCTCAGAAAGGTGAAAAAAAATAGTGAAAGTATTGGACCGTAAGATTTATTCGACATTGAGATATAAAGGAAGTATTTTTTATCGAAAGAGAAATTGTCAATGGTGTTATATTTACGGTATTATATTTCCTTTTTTTCTTTTTTCTTTAAATTAATCACATTACCAAACGTGTTTTACTAATCGTACATCTTTAAATTTATCAACGAATAATTAATGCGATATAATATCATCAACGATGTCGTTGGTCTCCGATGCGATTCCTCGTATGGATGTAGAAACAAATATGGCAAAAAAAAATATAAATTTAGATATCTTAGAAAAGATCGAAAACGATCTTGACATAGACGATATAATTTCTATATTATTTCTAATGGCTAGCGATTATAAGAATGTATTTCCAAAAGTTTTCGAACTTTATTGCAAAGCTAAGGAATATGGAACGTTTGTGATAGTAGAAGTTGTCAAAGATAATCAAGAAAATTGGGAGGACAAATTATTAGAATCTATTTGTATTTGTAACAATAGAAAAGTTATAAAAAAATTGGGACTACGATATGAAGATTTGAAGAAATACTACCTGTCAAATTGTGGGTTGTATACGAAACAATTAAATCCGATTGCAAAGTGTTTATACATATTATGCGAATCGTTAACCGTGGAAGAAACAAAAGCGTTGTTGCATTCCGTCAAAGAGGATAAAATCTTTCTTTCCATCGACAAGGATAAAAAGTACGAAGCAATGCTGGAAGAAATAGATCAATTGGAATTACATTTATTATATTGGATGGACATAGGATATATCTCTATTTTTTCAGGTACATTATCCTTCGATTCTTTCCTAATATTTCTTTAACTTAAAAATATTTTCTTTTTTTAAATTTTTTTGTATCTCATACAAAACTAATCGATCTACAGCCAAGGAAGGGAATTTAAAGGATTTGTTAAAACATTTGAACGCCTTTGACGATATAAAACCAATAATTAGAGATTTAAAGTGCTACGACAGGAATCGAAATATATCGAGCGCGGGTACGTTCGAAGAAGCAACTTCTTTCTGTCAGACTAATGTAATAGAACCTGGCTACAGTGACAAGAGGATACGTAAGATAAAAAAGGGATTGTGCGTAATTATAAATGAAATAAATTTCCGTGGACTGCAGGTAGTATGAAATGTTTTGGGAAACGTTATATATAACTTAAAATCTTCCCTTACGATTAACTGCTGTCATTAAAAATTTTAGTACGAAACCCGTTTTGGAACAACGGTAGATGCCGATGCATTATTGAAAACGTTCAAAGGATTTGGATTTACCGTCGATATCGTCGAAAATTTGACGAAACGTGAAATACTTTCAACTATCGGGAATCTTTCCAAGCAGTTTGGATGCGACTACGACTGTATCTTTTTATGCATATTGAGTCACGGCTATAAAGGTAATCTCCACGAACTAATATCGCGTTCCAATGTGCGCTGTTCTAATAAGTATATGCAACTTGACATAGTTTATATTTAAGGAGGTATCATCGCGGTCGACGAGAAAGAAGTATCTATCGAAAGTATCGGTAATGCTTTCTGCTGCCCAGAATTTAGTAAAATAATAAAGATAGTTATTATTCAAGCTTGTCAAGGAAACATAAGAGGTGAAAGTATAAGTATATTCAACGGTATTTGACGAAGAAGCACAGTACATTTTTAATAGCTATATCGTTTTAGGGAAAATTCTAAACCACGATAGCATAACAACGGATGGGCTAGATGAATCTGTGACAGCCGATATAACGGCACGCATGAACTTTTGTATTTTTATGTCTACGTTGCAAGGTTTTATGTCCTTGCGCGATAAACGAGAAGGTATTGGGCACGAATTTCGACATTTTCAACAAATTCTCCTTACGACCCGTCTTTTTTTCTCTATACGTAGGTTCGTGGTTTATTCAAGGATTGTGCAATATATTCCAACGTAACGGAGGAAAAATAAGCTTTTTTGAGTGCGTAACGAAAGTCATCGAAGTGATACAAAATAAGCGTGGAACTATAAACGACGATTGTATCGCCCAGTTGCCTGAATTACTCTGTTGTCGTTTACATAGCGATTTTGAATTACCGCAGTACAATCCTTAGGACAAAAGGAAGAAATTCTTTTAATATAATGTCTGTTTTGTATATTTACTCTTTCAAAGTATTTTATTACTCGTTATACGCTTCTGCATATTATATATTTATAATATTTTTTATGACGTGATACACACGTGATGCACACATATATGTATATATAGATTATTCATACATCGTGAGAACGCAATGAAAAAGAAAAAGCAAAAGAATCATTTCAGCAGTGATTTTAAAATCCGCGGTACGATTCCCAAAGAAATCATAATAAAGTTATATATTATATATATTCGTTGCGATAAGCGATATGTAATCGTTAAATAGTACGATACGATGTTAAAAATAAAGATAAAAGAAAAAAACATTTTGGAAACGTAGCAAAGTATGCGACCGTTGCACGGTGCTTTTTTACGTCATTTGATCGTCACGGATAGCAATTAATACAGAGTAAACCCGAACGACGCCACGCGGAGCTCGTTGCTTCCGAAGATTCGCATCGTTGAATCTCTACTAAAATTGTCGTATTTCCTCCAAATTTATATTTGGAGCTTTACGACAAACGTGTCGAGTCAAACGAGACGGTTGAAAGTATCGCGTGGGTGTATATGGGAGAAAGCGTATGGGAGATGTCTACGTTAGAAAAAAGAAGAAAAAAAAAAGAAAAACTAATTATCTGAAATTAAGGAGAACGATACGCGGAAGGAGGTCGAACGCAAAAACGGTTGAATAATTCGCGTCGCGTATGCGCACAGCGCCCCTTCGACGTACTCGATACTCGATAAATGTGTAGGTGTCGTGGTACTCTATTTATCTTCCCGGCTATTACGACGAAATAGCGTGCGATATGGAAATTGGAAAGGAAAAAATTCACGAGGCATTTTAACGATCGGTATCCGTACGTCTCGTATCGGTGGATGGGTAGTTTTTAACTTTGCTAAGGTTCCCGCCGCGCGCGCACTACTTCGTCATTGGGCATACGCGAGTACTCGCGCAGCTTCTTAGTTTCCTCCGTGCACCGTGAATCAAAAGACGAACGATTAATAAATCGTACGAATAGTTGAAGAATTAATCTCTACATTCGTCGTACGTCTGTCTTGTATATAATATTCTGAGACATCAACATTTGCAAAGTTCGCGTGTGAAAATCGAGTGTCCGATGACGTTTAACTTATAATTTAAAGTCGTGATACGGACTCGGTAGTACTCGGAAATTATTGAAAATGCGTTCGAAGAAGCCGGAACGGGAATTTTTTCGAGGGAATGTTCCGATGGCGGTAAGAAGAAAAATGATCTACGTCGGACGTCACCGAGGAATATGATATTTGGAAAATAGTGCCAGGGTAAGCGACCGAAGTACTTTCTCGCGCTACTTATCGAGCGGACGCGAACGCTCGACGCACGTACTTGAATTCTATGGATACCGCGGACAAAAAACGCTTCTCGTTTCGATGTACGTTCGCTGGATGATTCGTCTTCTGTCTTTCGGAAGATGGAATGAAAGGGACGGTTTGTGCTTTTACAAAGATGAAAAAAAAATTGCAGAAGCACTGATCGGTCCGGTGCCTGAAAAATAACATCGTCTGCCATCTCGAGACATATATTCGAAATCGAATACTCGTTGCGTTGGTAAAAAAAAAGAAGATTACGACAGCGATTTTATCTCGAGTCGATAATGCAGATGCGTTCGCGATAAGAAAACAGCGCGGCGTGGATCCGCGACGAATGCACGAACGAATACGCATCGCTGAGCGATCGAGCGACGAGATGCTTGTTGATGACGCGGAACGCGGTAACGTTCGGAAATTATCCTTGACAATCGACGATAAGCGTCGACGCGATTTTAGCATCGAAAGCGAGACGATCCGTGGGTAATTTTTAATTACTTTGTATCTCGGAGGGAAAGCTTCGCGATTTGTTACGATTCTCCCGATCGTTGTTCGCGAATCTATCGGTGATTATTCGAATGATAAAGAAATATATTATTTCGAAGCCAGACATAAGACTGAATCCAACGAATAGTCCCAAGAGTCCGCCGAACGAAGCTGAAACATCATCCGGACGATCAGACGAGAGTACACTTAACACTAATAGAAATGGATAATAGCCGTTCGTTCGATCGGTTCGCTTATCGTTTATCGTAGAACTTACCGAACAAGTTACGCCAATTATAATGAACTCTTCGACGATACTGAATGGCTATCAAATCGCTAAAGAAGACATGGATTATGCTTTGATTTCGGGATCCTTCGTGTTTCCTTCGAAGAGAAAACTCATCGTTATTATCCTCATTAGAGACGATATAGGAATAATGAAAAATTGCAATTCCATGGGCTCGATAAAAGTCGAACATTTGTCTTTTACCCGGTCTTCCTTAGGTAACGAAATCCATCGAAGGAAACGTTGGTATCCAGAATCCCTTGGGAAACGTCTACCGGATATCGAAACAAGGTACAATCGGGGATACATCCGCAAGGTCTCTCGTATACCACGTCAACGTTATCCTCGAGCGTAATTCGTTCCGTGCCCTCTCCGGGCCACGACGTATCGTACCAAGCTGCGAGAGAGAGAGAGAGAGTGATTTTTTCCTCATTCGTCGGCGTTACTTCGAACGAGTCGGAGAGTCGAACTCTGCTATTGGACTTATACCTACGTCTGTACATCGACAAGCACTCGACGTCCTTCAAATTGCAGACTCTGGCATCTGAAACGTTCAATGACGGAGGTATAAGGACGTACGAGTTCTAGTTACTTTCTCCTGAGCGAAGACGGACGTCCTCGATATACTGACCGTTCGATGGAAAATAATATGGGATGCAATCGCACTTATTCCTAATGGTATTGGCACGGCATTCGGCCATGCAATTTATGTAGGAGTATCTTCCGGACGTTAATCTTCTGTAGCCAACGTCCTTATCCTTTAGTATCTGATCCCCTTCGTCGCTAAAGATGCAATTTCTCGTTGATATCGCGAGATCCTTAACGTCCAACATCGCGTAAGTTTCTTCGGGCGAGACGCTGAGGAACGCTTGCCTGTTCAAACCGATCAGCTTGTCGTTCGCGTTGTGGTCCGGATAATCGTACGGATAGTGAACCAAGACCTTCGACAGAAACTTGTTATCCTCTTTCGATAATCGTGAAAGATCGTTTGACGAAGAACGCGAAGGAATCGAAGGAAACGTCACGTGGCTCGTTCGCGAGATTTACCTTGACCCCGAAGGATCCGAGAATGGTCGCGAAGTAGTCCTCTGGATCGGGATTCACCGTTACGGCCAGACCAGTTTGATATCCGCACGCTGGTATCTTTCTCGGCTTCGAGCTTGAACAAGAGAATGATACGAGTATAAACGCGACGAACGCGATCCTTCGATATCGACTCAAGCATTTTCCTACTCGTACGAATTTTCGACGTCGCGCGGCGAGACGTAATTGAAGCTGCAACAGATACCGTCCCTGGTCAGTATCCGATCGAAGAATTCGTCGCACTCGAACGAGTCGTCGTTCCACTTGCACGACTTTAGGAGATCGCTGCAGTTCTTCGTAACCTTGAAAATTTGACGTTTCTAGAAAAGAAGGCAAGACCCTCTCCGGGAGAAGGATCGTCCGTTAGTTGTAAATTCCATCGTTACCTTTTCCATCACCTCCGTTATCGTTAGTCCGTTATCGTCAATAATGTCCTGCAAACGAGTAAGATTTTCCGTAACGTCGTGCTCGAACACGCCAGGATCGAGTAACTCCAAAAGCAATCGAAATTCTTGAACGAGAAACTCCTTGGACATGTTCGACGGATATGACCTACGGAGAAACGTCGACGGTCTCTAAAGCGGCCGTTGGTTGCGTCGGTGAGTAATCGGGTAGGAGGGCTAAGGCGACGTCGAGACGAGATAAAGCAAACGAGCGAGGAGACAAGGTAAAGCGATCGTGCATATCCTAAAGCGTGTATATATACTCACAGCATCTCGACCAAACTTCTCGTCAGATTGAGGGATATTCGATTGATATTGCAAATCGTTACAGCGGGAAACGGATAATTCCATATACCTCGATGAGTAGTCTCTATCACCGTGAGCGTTGGATGAGAAGCGTAGTAATCCCAAGCGATCTTCATAAGGACGATCGCACAGCACAAGGAGCCGAACAAGACGATCGCCCAAATTATTCTGACGGAACGATGCAAGAACGAAAGAGAGGTTGAACGAGTATTGGGTATAATGGGGCGGAGTTGTTTGGGAATCGCTTTGGAAATAGCTCCGTACCGTTCGATTTTCGAACGTTGAGATTGCGCGACGTACTTGTACCCGTGGAGTCCTGTCGCGAGACAAAATTCTCGGGCTTGATTCTTGAAAACGTTCCAGCAGATTTTCTTTGACCCGGAGGAATCCCTCCTGCCGTTCTTCCTCAGCAACCTTTTCATATTCCTTCCGTCGAATTCGAGAATTTCTTTATTCCCTCGTCTTGTCTTTTCTCCGTTCGAATCGAAAGCTCCTTCCCTTCGCTCTCGCGTTCGAGGAAAACGCGTAGACGCGAACTGAGCGGTATTTAAAGCGGAATCGTCGTGCGTGCGACGGCCACCTCGTACGACTATAAAATATTCATTCAATGTTTTTCATCGATTCTGCTCGTCGACGCGATAAATCCAACCTAACCGATTACATTCGATATGCAAATGGTAAGGGCATCGATCGGGAGAAACAGCACGCGCGTGTCGTATAAAAGTGGACGTAAACCGAGAGCCTTCCTTCTGGCGACCTTGACATTAGATGGCAGGATATTCCCTTTCCATTTCAGAGGATAATCAACGTTAAAATTATTTCTCGAAGATATCTGGAAATGGGAAAAGAGTCGTCCTACGACGTATGGACGAGTCTACCGCAGAGCTGTATGGGGATAGAATTCGAAGCGATTGTTTCGTCTCGAAGGGAATGGATGGCACGTATCTCGAACCTCGAAAGGAGGAGATGATGGTCGTGGAGGAACGGAATATTTGGACGTATCGAGCCACTCGTCGTCCCGGTCCTTCGATCGAAATTAAATGCTCTCGACGCGACCGCGAGAGAAGGAGGAAGGAAGGAAGGCGATATTGAAAGTCGAAACGTATCCTCCGCAGCCGTCTCCGTAGATTCCCTTTCTCTCTGTCTCTCGTTCACTCGAGGACTGTCTCGGCCGAGTGACTCGGTTGTTCGGATATTAAACTTTGAAGATGCCGCTTCTCACCGCTCTGCCGTGTCTGACTCAGCGAGTGTCATTAATAACTTGGAGGAGATAGATAAAGTGTTAAACACCGTGAACCGTGTGCTCGAGCACACGTCATTACCCAGACTATTAAAGGGCTCTGATGCTAATGCGGCTCGCGAATCCCACCTAGAGAATACCCGGTCGCGTATCGCACCTTGAAACGACGATTTTCTCTTCCGGACGGAGAATGAACGGGGAACTCGCGAGAGACTCGGTAAGGCGTCGATCGATGCGCTACGATCGAGAAGACGTAATAACAGGCAATGTAGCGTTCTTTTCTCTCTGTCTCTCTCTCTCTCTCTCTCTCTCTCCTACCGTGTAAACGATATCGATATAATCCAATATTAGGGCGATATCACGGCGGCACGAATTCAACGAGCCGAGGAACTTTCGTTACGCGACGAGAGGGTGGCCGCGTGCGACGTTTTAAATCGGGACCGGGGATGGGAATACTGGAAAGGGGCGAAAACTGGTATTTGATATCAGCCACCCTAACGATTCTCGGAGACACTCGAACGAAGCGACGCTTCGACTTCGGGGCGGGGATGAAGGAGAGAGAGGTTAACGGAGACGAATTCGAATCGACTCTGGATCGTTTCTCACGCAATATCCGATTCGATTGCGATTTAATTATCGATCCGTGCGAACGATTGCATCGTTGACAGCCGATTCCCGTCTATTATAAATCGAAATGACGTCAATCGTATCCCTTGAGGATAAGGAAGGTGCGTTGATCCGGGAGAAAATGTTTTAAACCGGTCGCAAAAGCGAAGGAACAACTGCGAGGAGTTGCTTCAGGGAATCCCGCAGTTCGGTCTTTAAACGCAAGTATAGTGGGGTAATTTTAATTATGAGATAGTTCATCCAGCCTTCTCGTATAGGGAAAATTACTGATCGCTGGGTCGTACCGGGCTTGGTGGATGGGGTAACAATGTATTATGCGTTCACCCTGTCAGCCCCTCGTGCTAACCGCAAACCCCTTCTATTCATCCCCAACAATTCGTTAACTGCTATCGAATTGACTTCTACGGCACGGTTGGTTTAGAGCGCACGCTCGTTAAACCTTCTCCGTTTCGGTGTTTCTAGCATTCGACGTTCGTGTCCTCTTTTTCCATCCATCTTTCTTCCTTCCTTTATTTTTATATTTTGTCAGGATTTCGAAAGGAAAGCGCTCTTATCATCGGAACCGGGAGAACGCGTAGCAATTTGTCAAACTTTTGGAAAAAATCTAGCGAGGGGTCGCGCGTCCGATGGAATTGTTTAAAACTACCCCGCTGGAACGTTTCACGGGTTCTCGAAGAGAAGATGGATAAAAAATAGGAGGTTATAGATAGCATAACCGTACGAAGAGTTTCCCGGGGATTTGTGTATCCGCCTATACAGCGTCTGTATTACGAGGGCGAGATTGCATTATGGGGACGACGTATTTCGCGGCACATTGAGTCGACGGACTTTAAAATACACCCGCTCTTTCGGTTCTCGACGAAAAACGAATCCAGCTCTCAGTCCCCGCTCGGCTTCCGCAGATTATTATTATCCCTTGTTGTTGTTGTTATTTCGTTTTCTTAAAAAGGATAACATTTAAAAGGCTGACGATCGAAACTCGACCGATCGAATTCCATTGTCATCGTTTCCAAGTTGCCTATACGACGTTTGGTCGTAGAATCTTTTCGTGGAACATTTACGTCTATTTCGTAAGCCGTCGTTCTCGTTCTTTTTTTTTCTTTTCTCTTTTTACCTTTTTTTTTTTCTTCCACGAGGCTTCTTCCTTTTGGAAGACTCGATCTTATCCTTTGGCATGTGCACGTCGCCGTTCGTCGATTCGTAAAAGAAGGGAAGCACATAGTAGAAGGGAAGTACATACGGAGCATATAGGGGTTTGCACGCGGGGAGAGATTTTATGGGGGCTCCGAGTATATTTCCTGATTGAGCGAACTAATCCACGCAAAGGAGGTTTTATCGTTGAGGTATACCTAATCGAAGGGGCTCTGAGTGATCGTCCTCGTGTCCTAGTATCTTCGATCGGTACCGATACTTTCCGAGAAACGACGAAATATTCCGCAAAAAATTCATTCCTCGAGAAGTTGAAAGTAGCACTGTACACTGTTACAAGCTGTAATTATTCTTATCGTTAAGAAGGGGTTAAGAAACTTTGCTGGGAAGAATGTGTGGAGAGAGAGAGAGAGAGAAAGAGAAAACTTCGGAATCCCTCGTTAGAACGATATTTACGAGAACGTATCGGAGCGTATCACGAGTAGGTTCGAATACCTCCGAGCGAGTTCGTCGAAATCGTTTTCCTTCTGATCGCTCGAGACGGGTCTTGTCTACGCCGATGTTTACGATAAACGTAAAACCATCCTCCTGGTATCGTTTCGATCCTCTTTTTCGGTTCCGAAACGACAAAGGAAAAGAGAAGGAAAGAAAGTATCTTTCGCAAAATCGAGTCTTTTCTTCCTTTCTTCCTTGCTCGAAGCTTCGCAGCTCGCAACCTTGAATTCGAAACACGGTCTGGGCGGTCCTTCGATGCTTTTAATCGTAACTTTTAAGCTGGGCCAGTGACGCGAGCCGAATCGAAAGTTTACTCCCACGGAAAGGACTCGTGCACGCTTTTATCGTTCCTGCGATAGTTTCGCTATTCCGATCTGCTTGTATTTATAGAGATTGGGGTAGAGAGAGAAACGGAGAGAGGGTTGGAATTTTTCTCTTCTTTCAATGTAACCCTGAAAAGAGGAAGAGGAAGAACAGAAAATTATATGACAAAGAATCAAAGGAATCGTTCTGATCTATCGCTTTAGACTTTGCTTTAACAATCGTACGACTTTGGAATATCGGCGTTCGTGCTTGCTCGCTACGGAGGTACGTTAAAAAGAAGAAAGTAGTCACGGTAAACGTATGGTCAGCCTGAATCTGGTTAATGTGTGGACACAGAAAGAAGGAGGGAGAGGAGGGGGGGGGGAGAGACGCGTGTTCACGAGCCGCGTCGGGATCGAAGAAATGAATATTCAACGGTAAACACCGCTTACGCTTGTAAAGGGTTCCATACGAAGATGTGAGCGGAGATAGAGGAGAGAGAGAGAGAGAGAGAGAGAGAGAGAGAAGGAGCGAGAGAGAAAAGTCGACTCATCTCGCTCCATCTCCTTCCCGTTCTCTCTCTCTCTCTCTCTCTCTCTCTCCCCTCTCTTTCCTTTAAAACAGGGAGACGAGAGAGCTCGTGACTTGTGCAGATATAAACGCCCTCTCTCTCTCTCTCTCTCTCTCTCTCTCTCTCTTTCTCTCTCTCTTGGTCTCGTGCAAGCTGAGAGAAACGTTGTTTACGATATTACATCTATAATACCGGTCAAGTGGGCAACGTCCAGGCGTGGTGTAATCTCCTCTGCGGCAGAACCTCGTTCCTGGCCAGATACAGCACGTTGACTCTTTTGGAATTATGATAATGCGCTACTAGGCTTTCTAAACCGGGAAACTATCGTTCTCTCTTTATTCCTCTCGCTAACAATAAGACGCGATACCAAAGCGTACCGATGAAATCTTCGAAAGTAACTTTACTTTTGTAATTTATTACGACTAAATGCTGGAAATGCTTATTTTCTGATAAATTTGGAAAGGGACGCTGGAAACGTTAGAGAACCTCGAAGAATCGGGATTATAATATCGGGAATAGTCCTTTGGCCATCCCCTTTTCCCTCGTTTCGATAAGTTAACTGTAATTAATGCAAGCAACATCCTTCGAGATAGCTACTCGTGTCTACTGCAGAATCCAAAGGACGTAGAAACCGTGGAACAACGTTCTACTCGGCTAAGGGGAAAAGAACTGCCTGTTTTGATTCTGGACGTTATAGGAAAGACATATATCACTTGGTCCACCCCATTGCCATGGATGGCAGTAGTTAGGGGTGGCGATGCCGGGTAAGGGCCGCTGGACGCGACTCGATTTATTGCTTCGTTCGATATATATGATTATTTAAATCTCATTCGAGTTCTACGTCGGAAGAACGTCTACCATCGGAAGAAACGCCGTTCCTTCGATCCGTCTTTCGTTGCTTTTTCGAAAAGACGATTCATATCTTTATCTTATCCATTCGTATCTTTTTTTCTTTCTCAAGGAACTGGTTACGTTGATCGAAGTTGAGTCGAGAGACGTTAACGAGCACGAAGATTACGTATGATCCTTTCATTGGGAAAGGAGCGTGGGCAAAGGAGGAACATAGGTGAGGTAAGACGGTAGAGTGAATTTCTTAGTGGCAGGAGTAACACAGGAGGAATACGAAAATCGTTTCGATCGATCATTCGCAAAGGATACGTAGCGATATGCGCGCGTGTAGTGGCAGACGCGTACGCGTACGACGGCTATAGTCGGAAATGCGCTCGCGAGTGTTGTTGGAAAATATTCGAAGCACACGGCGCATTTCACGCCTAATTTCGCGCAAATTCGCCGTCGAATATTCCACTCGTGGTTCTCCTTCTCGATCTCATGCGAGCCACGTGCCATTTATCTCGCGAAGAAGACGTTAGACGTAGTACGTATCCACGGTTATCTACTACGCGCCGCGCGAATCCATTTTATCGTCCGCTTCGAACGACAGCCACCATCGCTCGCGTATAAGTGGAAGAAGACGTTCGCGATCGAACGTTATTCGAACGTATCCAAATTCCTGAAGGACCCGCGAGAATCTCCCATCGCATTCCTTCTTTTTCTTTTTTTCGTCGACAAAGATACGTTACGAATTTAGAAACAATTTCGGAGACAAATTTAAAACACAAAGAAAGATAAAAATGCGAACGAACCTCTTTCGGATTAATTACTAAAAGCGCCTGAAAAAAGAGGAGAAAGCTAGCTACCCTATATTTCTTTCTCCTCCTCCTAGTGGACCAAGAGAACGCGCGAGCGCACACACGCTCGCAGAAATTCATTAGGGGTATCTGATATTTCTGGTGGGTGCTTCGCGCCGGAATAAATCATAGCGAGCAGAGAAGCGGAGCGAGCGAGCGAGCGAGCGAGAGAGAGAGAGAGAGAGAGAGAGAGAGAGCGCGAGAGGGAGAGAGTATCGGCTCGCTTCTTTCTCGCTGCACGCGCGATCCATTCGTTTATCTTCGATCTCGCATGAAAGAGACAGAGAGAGGGAGAGAGAGAGAGAGAGAGAGAGAGAGAGAGGCGGGGGAGGCAGAGGGAAGGCTAAACGATCGAACGTGATCCGAGCTTAAAGCGTTCGTGGACATGGAGAAAATCTCGTTACGGATTCGACCATCCTTTCTTCGTCCTCTTCTCCGTCTCTAGAAGAGTGTCCCTTACACGGAGATGTACCCATACAAGCGTACGTCTGCACGAGGAGAAAGAGAGACGGTCGGAAAGTTGGAAGGAGCTTTGCTCTGTCTCAAGGATATCGGATCGACTCAATCTTAGGAGGCATATTCGTGATCGTCGAAGCGTGTTAGAAAGCGTCTTACCAGCTGGGTACCTACGCGTACGAAGATTGAAATTAATTTCGATATTGGACGATTGAAAACTCCTGCCTCTTACGATGACCATCCTCGAATCTCTCGATACGAAGATTACCAAGAGAGATAGCAGCGGCTTCTCGAATATCTCTCGGGGCGATATAGGGATTTGAATATCACCACCCCTTTTCTCGAGAAGCGGTTCAGCCTCGGACGAGATATCCTTTCGTCCTTTGAAGAGAGTCGTCCCTTTGAGCTGTACATAGTTTCGAACGGTTGGATCTCGTCAAATCCTTTTTCCTATCGTAAAGGTGCACTCGACGACTACGATGGATTTTCACGGATATCTCGCGCGTCGAGATCCTCGAAGCCGCGTCGTACGGCTTCGATGCGAATTATTCATACATTACCGAATTGAAATTAATTTCACGGGGCGGCGTGGCGCGGCGTAAATCAAAAGCGTTCCGCTCTACAACGGGTAGGCCCTAAATCACGTCGCGGTAATTGCGGTACCGCTCGGCCGGATCCGTGCGCGTTATACGTACCGGAACCAACGCTTAACGAAGAACGGGTATCGAACGGGACGCGATTTCGTTTCGTCGAAAAGAAGCCGAATAAAATCGAAAGGAAACCGAGCGGAATTTTCTTTTTGGAGAGAGAACTAAAGAGAGAGGGCTGAACGAAGGCTGCGGGAAGGCGCAAGGTAGCGCGCAAAGGAAAGGAAGGAGGAAGGAAGGAAGAGGTAGAGGGAAAAGGAAAAAGGAGAAGAAAGCGTTTCGCGAAAAGCACCCCTTAGCGAGCGAGCAAAGGAATACATTTTCTCCAAGGTTTTTTTCTCTACCCTTCTCTCGCGGCTCGCGCACGAGTATAAAGGGAAACGATTCCTCGCGTGGGTTAACAAGGAAAAGGTAAAAAATTCCGAGCTGGAGGCACGTCAACGTACGGCGTACGTACGTTCGTGTGTCGGACCTATCTCGGCTCGGGTCAGTTCGAAGAACCTATGCGCGCGTACACGTACACGTCGGATACGTACTACACGCTTACATAAATTTTTCCCTTTTCTTTTGGCGCTTGAGAATAAAAGGGACCGCCACCTTTGCCACCCCCGTTCGGCAACAAGGCTAATTTATCCGCAAAGACCCCTCTCCGGATCGAGATCACGTATGCCATTCTCGCCCCCGGGCACGATCTTCCTTGGAATTTCACGCATACTCTTTTCGAATTCACGTGCGATTTTCTTCTAGCTGCCTCGGCAGCTAGATCGAGGCGTCTGCGTACGTAGACATCCGATCTGTGTATTTTCGCGCGAAAGGAGCGATAAAGTCGGTGCGTAGCGAGACCGTGAACGTGTCTCTCGGTCAGAAGATTGCACTCGAGTAACGATGGCCACGAAGAACGATGGAGCGACTCTTGGGGCTCGACGAGAGGGAGGATACCGTGTGAGACGTATAGAGGACGTATATAGACGCTTTTCGCCGAGAGAGAAAGAGAGAAAGAGATAAGGAGAAGAAAGGAGCGTGGCTAGTGATTGGATTACAGTCAGGGAGTCCCCGTGGACTCGGCAAATGACCGGGACAAATTGCCCCTTGCCTTCGGGAATACTTATATATCCAACGGCGATCGAGCGTGTCTCTTTTTGCTTCTCTCTTTCCATCTTTCTTCTCGTTCTATCGATAAAAAAGACTTTCTCTTCGGCAAGGTTCTACGTTCTACGCCTTCTACGTTACAGAGAATGTAGAATGAGTCTGGGATTAACCTAGAATCGAGTAATTTCTACTGTTCTTTCGATCGATGTCTCTTTCGAACGCATCGATCCTCCTCCCTGTACTTTGAAAGGACACCGGCGTACCTCCCCGATCCGCCGGCCTCTCTCTCTCTCCTCGCGACATAATAACCGGGCGTTTACCCTCGTTGTTTATGGTCTCTCAGGATCGTAAATTCTGGCGGTGATAGTTAGGTGTTACACCGCTCGGCTCGAAATGCGAAACGATTCGACGAGGAGAAAGAGGTTGGCTCCTTCGGTAAGGTCACTTAGGGATGGGATACGATCGTTGCATCGTCTCGATCTGTTGCACCCCGTGCATTCGTAAAAAGGGGACGGAAAAGAGAAGGACGGACTTGGTAACGACTCTCTCAGGGGCTCTGCGAGTGCCATCTCGAAGCGCTGTCGTCGTCGAAACGCCGTCGACTCGAGCTTTTACATGCCCGCTCTCCCAGGACACGTAGAAAAAAAAAAAAAGAAAAGAAACGGAAAGAGGAGCGAAAGAAGGAAGGAGAAAAAAGATGGAACGAGGAGACGTCGGAGAACGTCGAACGAATCCTCGACGAGTCCGATCGCACGAGTTTCCTCGCGGTTCGTTGCCTTCATTCCGACAATGAGTCGTATCCTTCGACCGTGGATGAATATATTTGAGAAAGAAAATCGTGACGTGATCCTAACGCGAAAGCGTGTGGATTAGAAGAATTCGAGGAGAAAAATGGAATAGGAGAAGAAAGACTCGAGCGGATCGAAGAAGAAACGAAGGAAACTGGAAAAAGATTCGAGCCTGGTCGAGGTACCAGCAGCGATTAGTTCGGCCATTAAAGAAATCGCTGGCCATGGGAAGGTTATTACCCGGGTAGAAATCGACGGTATTATCTCCGCGCTCAATTAGATTTCTAAAGAATCGCACATAGCCCATTTGGTACTCTCGTTTGATCGACCTCTTTCTCCTTTCTCCACGTCCTCTTGGCCATATTTTTTTTTCTCTTTTTTCCTTAACAGGAGGCGAGTCCTCGCGTTCTGAGATATCGAGTTAATAATTCGCAGCTTCTTTTCTTCTTTCGACGAAAGACCTCCCGCTGCTCTTAGGCGCGTGATGTATCGTAGGACTTTTATTCGGCCAACGGCTCTCTTGCTTAATCTTAATCCGATTGAAATCCAACCGCGATTGCGCCGAAATTTACGCGAACCGCTTTCGAAGCGAGAGACGCGAGCAATGGCAAGGCTCGTCGTCGGTCTTTGCGTTCTCCCGCGATCTGAGCCGACTGCGAACGAAACGAAAGCGTACTTCGAATATCGTTCGTAATCGAACGATATCGGAAACAACGAGATATATTCCTTCTCTCCTTTCCGTCTCTCTATTTACAGAATATTCGTCGTTATCGTCGAAACGAGCGCTAAACGCTGACTTTCCGAAGACGGCTATGAGAGTCTAATCGTTACGAGATAAGCGCCGTTCCAAGCGTAACTTTGACATCGCTTTTCTACGAAAACTTTTCGATCGGTCGTCCCGATAAGGATGCCGAAAGTAGCGCGGTTTCTTTCATATCGTAACAGACGAGTCTTTCGTTCTCCGTGTCAGTGGGTTGCCTCGAATCGGTCTGACCGAGCCATATCGACGCGTGGGCTTTGGAATAAAAATGAGCTCGGACTGTGCGGATCTTTCGGTGTGAAAGAACAAAACGATCGAAAGAAGAAAAGAGATGGAAAGAGAAGAAATTTCCCTACGTATCATACGTTTCGAACCATTCCCTTTCTCGGTTACATCGCCTGGCGTAATAGACGCGAGATGTCTCGTGCGAGAGAAAGAAACTCGATCGTGTCGATTATTCGGCGGGATAGATTTGTACGTAAGAACGACGCGAAGAATCGATCGGAGTCGCGGATCAGGGATATCAAGAAATCATCGTTATCCCGTCGATAGGGCATACGATCGAGAGTTTGGCCAATTAAGTAGTTGTAGTCCTCTCCTCCCAGTTGACGAGCGGAAGAAGAAGGGTGGAGAGGATTTACTGCCGTTTAACCCCACGGAAAGTTCTTCGATAAATAAGCTATACAAGCGCTGGCTTCCGAGGCGGGGATGCCGAGAGGCAGAAGGGGCGAAGAAGGGGTGTCAGGCAAGAGGAGTAGGAGGAGGAGGAGGAGGAGGAGGAGGAAGAAGAAGAGATCGAAACGAAGGGTAGGACCACTCCGTGTTGTCCCAACAGAGGCGATCTGATTGCCCGTTAACGGACTCGAGTTAGCGCCAGTTCTGACTTTCACGGCTCCGTTCGAGCTTCCGAAGAGCGAGCGAGAGAGAGAGAGAGAGAGAGAGAGAAAAGACGTGGCTAAAGCGTTGCTCCAAGGACCAAACTCGTTTCGACGAAGAGAGGGCCGAGTGCAAGCTCCTGATTAGTGGCCTTCGTTGGTCCTTCCGAGAACCGAACAATCGTCGTCCAATTTAGCCGCCGATTCGATCTACTTTCCGCCATTTATAGCCTCCTCCCACTTCTTTTCCCTCGTCTTTCAAGCGTCTTCTTCGTCTTTCGATGATCGATCGCGTTTAAGAAGGATCCTTCGTTCGGGGACTTTAACGCGTTAAAGCGAGATCGCTTTCGAAAGAAGAAGGATCGAGACGAAGGTTCTCGTAAAGTTCACGTTGCTTTCTTAATTTCCACGAAAAGGAGAAAAACGATAATGTTCCGATGGTAATCGATCTAGAGGAGCATTCGAAAAGATTTCTCATCGAAGCTCGTTTGTCTTCGAACGTTTTCCTTTTGACCCGAGACCCCGTTCCCAAAGGTGCATTACCTAATTGCTTTCCCCGATGATTTTCCGCCAGAGCGACTAGACATCCCGAGTACGTTCCAATCCAATCGGTTTACGTTCGAGCAAATCTTTGCGCGTATCTCGCTGGCTCTTACCTCTCTTTGTCCTTAACGTTTTAAGAAGAATTTTCAACGAAACGATCATTTTTCGTAGTTCCTTCGTCGTCGAAGCTGACGCTAGTTCGTTAGCAGCGGACTCGCGAAGAAAAAAGAAAAGTAAAAGAAAAGGGAAAAAGAAAAATAATCTCAATAGGACGAAGGAAGTTCAGCCGAATATCCGGGGTGAAGCTGAAATATGTCCGTGGCAGTAAATCCTATCGCTTTCGATCCCACCTCCGGCACGAATCATATAACTGTCTTTGAGGGGGATAGTTGTTAAGGGGTTGACGTATCTCTAGGTGAAGGGTCGTGGGAGGCCTTAAAGTCGTAGGATAGTCCCAGTATGGATTTAATATGGCAACGGTCTCTTCGTATCCGAGCAGTCACTAACTCACGATCTTCGACGTTGCAGGAAGCAAACGGCTAACCTCTTCGGAATAAAGGCCAGACGACGTAAAAACTTTAGCCCCCTCCGACTCGGCATCCCGATGGCGCGACTTTAGCCACGCCATCCTCTTTTCATTTTTCCACCCTTTTCTAGGTTAGTGCCGGTAAGGCCGCTTCCCTCTCTTATGCCTCGTAAAAACGTGCGATCTCTTAATTTCGACGAGGCGAAGAATCGTATCGCTCGCGATCGATTACAAATTTTCCGCGTAAAGGAAGGTACCTATACGGCATATATCTATACGGATGGCAGGTGTAGCGTCACGGACAAAAGAGCAATACTCGCTTCTCTCGACGGTTCCGATAGCGTATTGTCGGTTCTTGCCGGCAGCGTGCAACGTGTATTGTCCTCGCCATGGAGGTCCACTTGATCACGATCCAGCGGCACTCTAAGCTCGCTCGTGTACCAGATAAGATGTCGATTGAAATTCATGCAGACCTCTTCACCATCTTCCACCCCCGAGCCACCCTCCATCGGCGTAGCCCTACTCTTGCCACCTATCGCAGCCGCAAATCGCTCCACGAGTATTGTTTCCGGCCTCGAATCCGCGATTCGATCGGGCTCGAACACACGACTCGACGCTTCTCTCTCGGATCCACGCTTTTCTCGTCTTTCCCGTCCAATAGGATTTACATTCCTTGGAGCGGTTCTCCTATCCTAATCGGACGATCGTACGTTCTCGAGAGCGACTCTCTTCGGGATTTATGCCGAGAAGGAGAGAGAAGAAGCGCGAAAGAAGAAACGATTTGGCATACGTACTCGCGTACACCCGGTATAGACGTGTCGTCGGTTCGCATTGTCTCTCGGACTCGAGATAACGCGAAAGTTCTCGCGTATATGCGTCCTCGAGACAATCGGTCGGAGAAAGAAATACTCCGAAGAGTTGATGGAAAGAGAAGGAAAGGAAAACGTCGCGAGGTATTAAATAACGTAAGAAAGAAGAGAACGAAGAGAGAGGGCGTAAAAACGAGATCTCGGGGTTAGAAGCGCGCGTCAAATTGACTGACATCGTCGACTTCTTCGACGGAAGGATTTGACTTTAGAAAAGTAGAGCGAACGTCGATAACGATTTACGTCGGTAACGTGCGAGCATCGTCGGAAACGATCGATCAAAAGCTCGAGCGAGTTAAAAGCTAAAGGAACCGAACGACGAGGGTGCGAGAGAGTTGGATGGATGAAGCTGGACGGGATAGGATAGGGTGGGAGAGAGAGGGAGAGAGAGAGAGAGAGGAGTGTCAGGAGGGTCCTTTCTTTCTTTCGCATCCCCGAGGAGTAACTAACTGAACGAGAGTCGGGATAGAGGGTGTTAAGGTAATGCCCCATTAGTATGTGGAACCCGTAGTAACACCGTAACACCACCACAGACGGTGGTCAAACCGTGGTTTGTCCCTTTTTCCTCTTGCACCAATACGTACAGAAACGAAAGGTCTTAAGCACTCGTCTCTCGGATTTCCAGCGAGCGACGTACGCCGCACACGTATGCGAGCGTCGTAGGAGAGAACGAGACCTGTCAATAGCCGGCTTGTTACAGCGACAATGATCGGCTTAACCAACGGGAAAGATCCACCCGCACGTACTGGATTTTCACGAGAAAGGACACGGGATAGCGATGTCAACATAGTTTCCTTTCCTTTCCTTTCCTTTCCTTACCTCGACTCCAGAAAACTCTCTTTCTCTATTCCTCGCGTCTCTCTTTCGGAAATTTAGTAGCGATACCAATCGTACGTACGTGTAATTCGTTTATTCCTGCTTCCCTTTTAGACGCGTTCGACTCATCGATATACGAACCATAATATATACCGCTTCGCCGAAATCTTTTCTGAAATCTACGTGGAATCTACGATCGCGCGATTCGGGATTGGGAGCACTCTCGAGAGTCGCAATAAACTGGCATAGAATTTCCGAGATTTTTTCTCGACGTTGAGCGAGGGATTAGGTTCTCTATTTTTTTTTTTTTTTTTTTTTTCCTTTTCTCTTCCTTTCTTTTCTTTTCTTTTCCCTGTAGGTTCGGTGGGTCACACGAGACGCGTGCGTGACGAGAGGCTTGCTTGGTTATCAGCGTGCAGAACGGCGCGGCGTACATCGGCTATCGCAAAAAGCACCGTCGCCATCTCTTTTGCTTTCGTCTTCTGAGAAGCGAAACTGTACTATATGTATATACCGTACGTACCGCTATTCTATTATACGTGTACGTGTAGGTGTGATATCTATCGGCCGAGTTTATCCTTCATATACATACATTTATTCGTTATTTCATAGTACGCGTCGAAGGGTTCCTTTTCGGGGAATAAAAACGCGTTTTAACGAAGACCCGACCATTATCGATTACCCGTACAACGCGTATCGAAAACAATTTTTCCGTTATTATTATTATTATCCATTAGAAAGGAATTTTGAGACGATATCTGGACAGTTTCTTAGCGACTCGCGATCGGCGATCGTCACGATCACCGTTACGATTATTTTTATTTCCAAAGACGAGTGTCCCGTCGAACGATTTCACTCCCTCCTCTTACTCTTCACTTGCCGAACTTTTCAAGATAGCGGACACTTTGTCCTTGTTTCGGGACAGTTAGACTCGTCCTTTATACACGAGGGATCCTTCTATCGCGATCTTCTCTCTCTCTCTCTCTCTCTCTCTCTCTCTCTCTCTGTAACGTGCCAATCCGATTTTCCTTCCCTTTGGTTCTAGCTCGAGGATCATCGTACATACGTTTTCCTGTTTTTCTCGCTCTTCGAACTACACTCGTATACATCGATCGATTGGACTCTCGGAAAATGATATTGTTCTTTGCGAGATAATCATTGTTCGAAGAAAACTTAACGCACACAGGCACACACGTACACGTGTTTATATATCGATAACCTTATCCTAGGAAAGTTATAGGAAGGAACGTGACGTAAGTAGAGGTATCCTCTTTCGAGAGCACCCATCGACTTATCTCGATTCTGCAACAAGGATGCAAGTCACCCGCCTCGTACTATAGGAAGACGTTGATGTGAATTAATGGAGGCTTTAGTCGTAGTTAGCTCGCGCGGGAACGAGCGAGAAAGATGGGGGAGGGGGGATTTGTCGGCGGTACGATATTAATTAACTCGACCCCAAAATCGCTTCTTAACCCCCGTGAACTCTCTTCTAAACGATGCCGCGTCTCCCGCCCCGGTAAACGCAAAAAGGGGGAATGTCGGAGACTCCACCGTGATTCTCCTACAAATCTCTCATAAATATTACCTCTCCTCTCGCTAATATTATAAATATGGCCGTTTGGTATGCAACGATAGTCGATTAGACGGTCGCTTTTTTTCTTTCTTTTTATTTTTCTCTTTTTTTCTCCTTTATCGTTCGTTGAGTTTTTAGACTTTAGATTTCCATGGGAATTGCTACAATTGCTCGAGGAGGTCCGCGATAAAAAAGTAAATTACTTTGAAAAGAGCTTCGACTAGGATAGTATCCAGATTCGTTAAGGAAAAAATAATATTTCACGGATTAGAAGGATCGACCTTCCACGCATAGGAATGATTTAATGGGAGGGAGAAAAGGATTTCTCGAAGACGTACGAGAGGAGTTCGTCGAGGAGTCGATGCGCGACCGGAGGAGAAAGGAAAGAAAATTTCAGGTGGAGAAAAAGGGGTGTGAAAGGAGCCGAAGGAGCGACGGATCGGCTTCGAGGGAAGTAAAAAGCGAAATTTATAATCCGTAAAAACAATTATGGAGCGGCTCTCTCGAGGAGAGTTTCGCCGGGGCACCGCTACCGTCGCCATCGTCGACGACAAAAACGGCCAATATCTCTCCTTTGATTTATAACTCGGTGGTGTCCGTATTCCCCGGCAAAGACCTCGTATTAAATAGAATATTAAAGATTTAGCGTGTCCGCCATCAGACTCGTACGACTTTTCTTAAATCGCGTACGCGCGCGTGCGTCATTATACGCGAAACTTACACTACGAATCGAATTTTGGGGTGAACGTCGAGCGACGAAAGAATAGGGTTGCTCGGCGAAGGTGAAACCGGCCTAGCCGTTTCAATAAATTCAACCCCATAAATCCTACGTCCTATGTACCAGTTTCTTTGTGTACGTATGCGTGTACGTATGCACTTATGCATATGCCGCCCATCCGGCGCCACGACGTTTTCGCGTTCTACAAGTTGCCTAACCTGGACGGCTCCAGGTTCGTTCCTCGAAACTTTGGATCTTCGATTCTTTTCGTCTTTTTTCTTTTTCTTTTTTTTTTTTTATTACGAGGAAGCTCACTGATTTATGCTACGCCCAGACCGGCGGACAAAAGTTATGGGACGTTTTTTACGAAGATGAACGATCCCGAGGAACGTCGTTGAAGAAGTTTTCCACGAGAGAAAGAATTAATTAGGAGTTACGCCGATGGATTATTTTGCAAATTTTTCCGTTTTCAAACCGGAAACGATCGTCCGCGAGACCATACGTTCGTACACCCACGCGCTTTTTCCTCCTCGAAATGCGAATCTCGGTCCATCCCTTCGGTCGAGTTCGTAAAATTCGTACGCGCCTTTTTTTGCACCTCGAATTTCTCTCCGTTAGTATGCCTGCGTCTCTCTTTCTCTTTCATCGACGAACACCCCCTCCCCTTCTGCGGTCGGGCAATAAAATCGGACTGTGGGCAGTTTCGGCCAGGCGGGACGAACGCCTTATTGCATGTAAAACATTTATGTTCGGCGGATATTGGCATAGCCTTGCGTCGACTCGACGCGCGTTACTTCTTCCTGCGTTGTCCTAGAGAAAAGGAAAAAGCGATAAAAGATGATAACGATCGGCGAACCGATGACTCGAGAAAGAAAAAAAGAACGGATAGAAGGAAGGAACGAAGAAAAGAAAAAGAGAAATGGAAAATCGTAATTTGCCGGGGCGTATGTATATACGTACGTCGTGGAGTAAGGAGTTATTAGGCACGTCACATGGCACAGCACGCGTCCCGTGACAGGATTATAACGAGCGGTTCTCGCGTCTCCCGTAACGCAACGCCGTTGAACCGGTCACGTTGACGTTCAACAGTTGCGTAGTGCGTCGCGACGGCCGACATTAATAACGCGTCGAGACGTGACGCGTCGAGGCCTTCCGTTTCGTCGTTGACGAGCTTATTACCCTCGTTAACGCGACCCAACGAGACGTTTCCAACGCCTTCCTCTTTCCTCCCAGAGTCACCGATACTTCTTTTCCTTTATAGCACCTCTCGAACGGTAATGGATCCTTTTCCGTGTTTATTCGGTGAAAGGATAACGAAGAGTATACGAGTAACGTAGAATCGAGGACTTTTGCATTAAATACCGCGAGAGTCGTTCGAGCGATATGGACTATTTTTCGAGTCGATGGCGAGCATAAATATCGTTGTTTCGAGGATCTGAGAGCGGGCTAGTGGAACGCCGTTTAGGGTAGAACGCGCACGACCGCCTCGTTACCGCGTCCGCCCAGGGTGGGTACCCTCGGAAGCTCGTCGCGGCGGGCTTACACGGGCTGAAAATTCGATTCACTTTGCAGTCGGTCTCCCCGCTTGTCTCACCCTTGAAAATTTCACGCGGCTCGCACGCGCCCAGGGACCGTTTAAATGCCCTTTACCTCGTCCGTTTTAAACAATTCTCTTCTTATCCCGTCTCAAGGGCGATAAATCAAACTCCCGAGTGGGCGAAACGAGAACGATGTTTCTCGCTTATATTTTAACCCCTTCGTACTTTTCATCGAGCATTTTTTTAACGATCAGCTGTTGGCTCGTGGAGCGCCGTGTCAAGTATGATCCAATTATCTCTGACCCTACGCTATTGACATAATACCGGTGGCAAAGTAGCCCGATGGCTGGTACAGTCCGGACTCTATCCGCTCGTTTGCGACAACACGCGCGCACGCACACGCACACGCGGTGGGGCTTCGATTCGCAGCGTCCGTTCGTTCGGTATACGAAGAGACGGAGAGCCGGCGATGAGGTAACTCCGACCACATTTCTACCCTTAACGCCAAACGGTCTTACGCCCTCGTCCGTTGCATCCGTGAGGCTTCCGTTCTCGACTCAATCTGCACCTACTTAACCTTATTCGACCGCCGTTGAATTCCTGCTCCGTGTCCGAAAGCGTAAAAAATAAGAAACTTCCCGCGGTCGTGCTCGGAGAGAAAGCGACGACAAAACTTGCCGAACGAAATCGAAAGAAAAATAATAAAAAGGAGAACGGAGGAGTCTTTGTCTTCGGTATCGAGTTTTTCCTTTTCGGTCCGGGGACCTCTAAAGCCTTCGGTAAATTTCTTTTTATGGGCCGAATCTCTGACATCATCGACACCCATAAAATAAGACAGACGAACCTCCTTCTTCCATTCTCTTTTGTCTCTTTCGAATCTCGAAGCGACTAAATCAATCCTGTTCTTACCAAAAAGAAAGAAAAAAAAATAGAAAATTCTTCGTCGATCTCTCGATAATACGAGCATATCGAATGAGAAATTAAATACCGTGGTGACGTTAATATAAGACGCGATCTCGAGAGGGGATCGACGTTTGCCGATAGATCCTTCGGGGAGAACGTAGAGTGAAACACAAAGTGCCATATGAGTTTGATTTTTTGGAAGAATGCCATAGTGATTCGGGGTAGAGAAGGCACCCTCTTTTCTCTCTCTCTCTCTCTCTCTCTCTTCCACCCTCTACAAACCTATCCTGCCGTTCCAAAGCTATCTGATGTCGGTGCGCTATCTTTATGGCAGTGGCGCATATATGTAACAACTTATGTACACGAGACGGACAGAGAGAGAGAGAGAGAGAGAGAGAGAGAGAGAGAGACAAGTTACAGACGCTACACTCCGTCGATGGAAATATATTTTTAGCGGATTAACGAGCATCCAAGGAGTGACGTGGCTCGATTAAAAGAGGCAATCCCATAAATACGTAACCTTAGGATCTAACGATAAACCGCGAACGCGAGACCGCCGAAATATGTTCATGCTAATAAGAGGAGTAAGTTGGAACAGTCGGACATTTCGTAGTTCTTTTCTTTGTCCCTGTCGAAAAAGTAAGAGAGAGAGAGAGAGAGAGAGAGAGAGAGAGAGAGAGAGAGACCGTCAACGGCACCCTTCTTTCCGTCTCTCCACTATAGCAAGGGATGATCTGGCAGTGCGGCGATCGCGCAATAATACTAAAAAGATAAAACCTCTGGGATGAAGGAAAAAGTAGCGAAGGCGAGTGAAGGACAAAGTAGAAGGAGAGGGAAGAGAGGAAGGAAGAAAGGAGAGAAATGGAGGGTGGTTCGGTCCACCCTTCGGACAGTGTCTCGCTATTGCCTCGGAGCCCGGCAAGGAGAACCATAAGCTGCCGACCACCGACTCGTTGGCTTTGCGTGCTTCCAGACGCACACAAGGATTTCTTAGACGATCGGACGTCCGATCGGGCGCGTGTTTGTGTGCTGCGCTAATAATGGGCGGGTGGTCCGATCAGCCAGTTGACCGTGACTAGATAAAAAATACTGCCGGACAGCCCTGGACCGTTCTATCCACTCCTCTTTCACCCCTTGCAAACTACCACGAATATATCGTAGGGGTAACTCTCGCATGGCCCGTCCATCTATGTGCGAACGCATAGATCGACACGAGGGAGGGTAAGAAACTATCTCCTACTCCCGGAACGCGTTGTCATGCTAATCGCGTGCAAGTCGACGGTGATACGCGATCGGGGATGGTTTTACGAAGCTACCGAGAAAAAAGAATAGCTGAGAGACGTTAGGTGCGCCTTCAACACTCGTAAATCCAAACGAGGAGATTCAGGACGAGTTTGCGATCGACTAGATCCCAACGCTTTATTTTCCGAAAGCGTTAACGGAGAAAAATCGAAATCGTCATGCTCGTGTCCGCGTTCTCTGCCTCTGCCTCTGCCCCTCCCACATACCCGTGCGAGGACTTGACTTATGAATTCTCCCGGAGGATGGACGATGGTCAGATGCCTCGAGACATAATAAAATAAACTGTCAGCGGCAGCTCGCATAAAAATGCTAAAGAACCCGATGGCCCATATCGCTCCCTGCGCGTGCACCGCACAGATGTTCCATCGAGTAGAAGAAAATAAAGAAAAATCCCGAACTCGAGACCTACCGGGAATTTCTTTAAACGTTTTCAAACCATTATCTTATCTTTAATACGATAGACGATAGACGTCTTCGAATGCCAATGGACTCCACCGAATGGAATTGTTTCCAGCAGTTCGATGGTCATTCGCGAGTGCGTCCTTGATAAACGCATCGTCGATCGATCGATATCTCCGTTTCACCCTCCTCTAAATCATTGCCGAAACATTTAACCTTTGTATCGTAAACGACGTCGCCGATTCCGTCTTATATCGTAACGATCCATTCATAAATTGGTATTTCGTTATATTCGCTCTCCTTTTTCTTCGATCCGAATGAAAAGAAATCTTTTACGAAACAATGATTAATAATAATCGATGATACTACTTTGGAAATTATTATCACGTTCGAGCGTTACTTTCTACATGCGTTTGTACGGTTTCGGGCAAAAAGAAAAAAAATACCTTGATATAAAAATATACCTAGATTCCAATTTTGAATATCGCTACGGATTAAAGAATTTCACTACGGCGGGAAGAGAGAGAGAGAGAGAGAGAGAGAGAGAGAGAATAAGGATAGTTCAAGACAGTGTGCGCCGAATAATGATGATAATAACTGGACGATGCTCGGGGTAAGTGAGAAGTGGGGAAACGGGGGTGGAGGGTAAAGGGAAGAGATGGTCGAAGGTTGTATCGCGAGTAGGCGGAGCAAACGATGGCTGAACTGGCGCCAGGCGCCTCGATCGCAAACCAGGAGTACCAGAACCACCCTACGAGCCGATAGGTATTTCCCTGTACCTCGTGGGAACACCTCGTGAAGAGCGACGGCGCGAGAAAACCCTGCTACCCTGCTACCCTGCTACCCTGCTCCCCGACTACGATCTCCCTCTACGATCCTCTCTCTCTCTCTCTCTCTCTCTCTCTCTCTCTCTCTCTCTCTCTCTCTCTCTTTCTCTATCTTACTCGCTAATTGTAAATTGGTCTTACCCTCTTCATCTTTATAATACATTTTTATACTTTTCCTAATGCCTTTTCAATGACAGATTCTTAGTAACAATAAGGTGTACACATGCTACTTAGCTATTTTTATGTAGAAGAATTTTAAATAAGAAGAGTATCGTACAATTTGTATATCGATCGAAGGGATAAAAAATACGGTTGGATTTACGTAAATGAAAGAAGAAAAAAGTGAAAAAAAGACGCGGGAGATTGGAGGGAGGAAAAGGACCGACAAGATCTCTAACGAGATCATCGCGCTAGATCGCTCTCGCCATCCAGGGGGTTACGTCTTTTAAAACCGTTAACGATATCACTCGTCAATCACGGTTGATGACGAGCCGGTGAATGAGTGATGTATACGAAGCGAGAAAAACGCGAAAAAGAGAGAAAGAAAAGGAGTTGAAACGCAATCAAATTTGTCTTTTGGCGGGGGGTTGCTTCGCACCAGTGGGTGTCCCTCGTGGCTACTCGCATGAACGATCGCGAATCGAATTCACGACAACGACGACGACGAAAGCAATTCCATCTGGCCAAAACGGACAGGAACTTGTCGCATCTTACCTCTCTTTCCCTTCGTCTTTATAACTCGCTATTTCTAACGCATTTCGTTGTATTAAAAATGAACGACATTAAAGATTAGAGAGAGAGAGAGAGAGAGAGAGAGAGAGAGAGAGAGAGAGAGAGAGAGAGAGAGAATAAAGAGAAGGTCTAAAGATTGTGGCGGATGGTTTTCGTCGAGGCGTCGTCGTAGTTGCCACGAACAATTTGAATCTCACCCCTTGCTATTTCTCTCTTTCTCTCTCTCTGCAGTCTACTCTTAAAGGGAAAAACGAGTGCCGGCACCCCGTAGCTGTTTGACTTAATTTTATGAGGGGTCGCCTGGGACGTTGGGAGGGTGCCGAAGTCATCCTCCACCCCCGTACAGCCCCGTTCGCCAGAAGCACCGACGACGAGAGTCGTTTCTTCTCATCTCGTGGCAATCGGCCCTCGGTACGAGGAGGATGAGGAGAGGGCTGGGAGATGAAATCTACCAGCGTGGTGGCTTAGCGGATAAAAATTATCCGTTTAAAGTCGGGAAGCGCTATAAAAGTGTAGTTAAGCTAGGCGACCGAGAAGCGAATCGCGCGATGTGTGCTCTCTCTCTCTCTCTCTCTCTCTCTCTCTCTCTCTTTATATATATATATATATATATATATATATATATATAATTGGTAAATATCCAAGCAATGGTAGCGTCTTAAAGACTGAAACTTTTGAGAAATTAACGACGACGTTTATCTTCTCTTCTTTTCTCTCGTAGGCCGAGGTAAAATATTTCGAATATAATCAACGTGAATTTGACGAAACTATTTGATGAAAAGAAAAAAAATTAAAACTAAGAGAAGGAAAGAGAGGGAGAGAGAGAAGGTAGAAAAAGAGTCGGTCGTTTGTAAAGAATTGAAAGAGATCCTAAGAAGAGAAAGAAGAAGAGAAGGAGGAAGAAGGAGGAGGAGAGAAAGGGATGTTCTCGGTAACGAGAAGACGAATGTGCTGGTAGTCACCGAGCTTGACTCCCTCGGTCAGAGGTCACACATTGTTCGAAAAAGAGGAAGGAGGACGAAGCTATCGCGTTACGTCGTCTCACTTGCGCGAGCACCCTCGTCTGCGTGGTAAAAAAACACCTGATATTTATGGTCCAGCTGATCGGATGCTGGACTTTACTCGCTGATCGGATCGCACTAAATCACTACCGGTCTACGCCTAGGAAGGGCCTGGCTCCGTCTGCCATTGCTGGAACGAACCCCAACAGTCTTTCCTGAACAGCAACGACGACGAGATCGAAATTGGAAAAAGTTAAATCCTTATCCATTTTAAAATATCTAGTGTTTTTTTCTTTAATATCGATGAAAGGGTGAAGCTAAAGATTATCTCAAGGGATTCTTCTAATTCGAATCGAGCGATATTATATGCAACGTAGATCAAATGAAATTAAATCGAAGGTAAATCAAGTAGCTCGAATCTGTCCGAAATGCGTGAGATCTTCGCGTTCGACGAGAACCACTCGATCCTATCTGCGGGCATCCGCGATAGAAAGGAGTGGTAGGGTAGTTTGATCTGATTAGCTAGTATCGATTCTTTTTGACGAGCCGACTCTACGACTGGGTCAGGGTGGTCTTCTTCAGGGTCGTTAAACCGGGCCTCCGTCAATGTCTCTCGCTCGATATGTCTGAGAAAAATATCAAAGTATTGTCTCCAAGAAATTTTCACGAGATTTCAACGAATCAATTAATTCGACCAATCGATCGGCCATAGAACGTCATCGTTCGACGGTATACTTTTAGCACGCGAGCGTCGACGAAACGAAAGGAAAGTTCGAGAATGGTATTTTCGGTATCGATCTACGATTGGTGGTCGCCGAGACTCGGTCAAGGTGCTCGTCTTCGTGATCTCTATACTTCCGCGTCTCTCCGCAGGTTTCGTTCATTCGTTCATTCGGTGAATGCGGAAGCTTCCATGTGTGTCCCCCCCCCTCCTGTTTGTGTGTGCGTGCGTCTGTGTGTCCGTCCGTAGGTACGGATATAACGTACGTGCCGCGTCATCAACCACCGCGAACCTACATCGTCATCAGAAGTGAAAGATGCTGGCGTCGCCGAATCTTCCCTTTCTCTGGATTCTCCGTCGCGGCGAGAGTAAACGTGACGTCACCGGCTTAAAGCTGCGACGACGAAATGAGTCGGACCGATTGATTTGTCCTTCCTTCGACCCTCTTTTCCCTTTCTATCGTCATCTCTCTTTCTTTCTCCCTTTTATTCCTTCTTCGAGTTTTTCTCACCTTCCGAGCATGGACGAAAGACGCGAGAACCGGAACTCTACAAAGTATTTTTTTATCCGCGTAAAGTTCGACGTCCTCCTCGAAAGGACGTAGATCGCTAATGCGATCTTTTTCCGAAACGATCGGATAATTCATAATTCCAATCCTTACACTTTTCTCTTTCCCATCCTCCAACGTTCCTAGTCAGCCAGAAGGCTTATGTAGGGAGAGAGAGAGAGAGAGAGAGAGAGAGATAGAGAGAGAGAGATGGAGAAAGATATATACGTATGTAATATTACGTAATAGTTACACGTGTGGTCCACGATAAAACATCAGATTCGAGATATCGAGTTGCGAGAAGAAATGCTCTCGAGATTAACGACTGTAAACAACGATCGTTCGACTTGGTAGCAATGAATTGACTCCACTTACAATCCCGAAGCCCGGTGTCGTATTTCTATCGACGTTAAGAAAGACGATAAACAGCGTGGCTGGCGCGATCTCCTTTGACATTGACGACTTGGTCAAGATTCGCATGCCGACTCGTAAATCATAATAAATATTATTATCATCAAATAGAAAATTCGTATATCGATTTTTCCGCCGGTACTTGGGCCAAAGTACTCGTTTGCTTCCAACGGGAGATACGAAAAAGACGAAAGAGGAAAAGCACGGACGAACGCTAAGAGCGTAAAAGAAAGGAAAGTGGAAGAAGGCGCACGTGCGCTGCACTATCGCAGGAAAGAAAGGAAAGGAAGAAAGGTGACCGAGAGTAGCTAGAGAAGGGATGTTGGTAGGATGAGGCCATCTACGTCATGGACGAGAGAGAAAGAGAGACAGAGAGAGAGAGAGAGAGAGAGAGAGAGAGAGAGTGAGAGAGCTGGCTGCAAGAAGGGTGAAGCTGGAAGATAGAGATAGGACACGATGCTGGCGTGACTTGACAATAAAGCTCGTCTCACCTCCAACTCGTTTCCTGCCTAGTCCTTTCCACCCTTCAACCCCTCGCCCGCTCTCTTTTACTCTCTTTCTCTGCAACCCCTTTCCGACTGCCCGTCTTTCTCTCTTCAACATCGTTCGTATCTAGTTCTAGTCCTTTTTCTCGATGCAGTCTCTTTGAAATATATAAGCATCGATTAACGTTTATCGATGTTAATCGTTAATGTTTATAAAATGTCAGTCGTGACTCGTGAAACGCGATACCTTCATTGCCCCATTTTAATTACAGTCGAATTATAACTAGATTCCAGAAAAAGAAATGACAAAGGATGCGAGTCTCGAAGAAAATTTTATTATTTATTCATACTTCGTAAATGTCTTCCTTATTCCGCGTATTTAAGAATTTTGGAAAGAATTTCCAAACGTAAATACGAACCTGTTGGAAGTAACGATTAGTCGATCCGATCCAGTCGAGTAACGAAGCAACGTCTGTCGTTAAGGGAGGGTTGTCCGGAATCGAAGACAAGCCCATTGTCGAGCAACCCCCTGTGTGGACGAGTCGGTTAAATCCTCGTTAGAAGTTTATCAAACTTCAAGCCTGTCAACTCGTGCGATCTTTCGCGCTCTTGTACGTTGACACTCTTTTAACTCTAGTTTCTTTATATCTAAACGATGTAAAAAAGAAAATCAAGGAAGAACAGACTGAACAGATGTGTATAAACTTGCGTTCGAGTGTCTTAGAAAAATATGTATTTCCATGAAAATACGCGCTCGCAAATAATAATAATAATTATAATAATAATAATAGTAATAATGATAGCAATAATAATAGTAATAATAATAGTAATAATAATAATGATGATGATAATGATAATGATAACGATAATAACAATAATAATATAGATGTGAATTAACTCCGTAGAGAACTGAGATGGGGATAGAGACGGAGATGGAGATAGAGATAGAGATGGAAAGAATCATGCAACGCAAACTCGATCAAAGTTTATCGCGAGCTACGGGCTTCGGGAGGTGGTGCTCGTGGAGGTGGATGGTGGGGTCAGGTTGGAAGAGGTGAACGTTTTGTTTACCGACGTTCCATCCCGATGGATTCATCGTCGAAGCGACGCAGTCAGCAGAAATGGCGTTGCAAATAAAGCGAGGGAAGCGCGAGAACGCTAAAGTTACTCCATTCTGTTCATTTTCTGTTTCTTTTTTTTTCTCCGTTTTCTTTCTTTTTTTTTCTCTTTTCGCTTCCTTTCTTTTCTTTCTTTAATAAGCCTTATCGTTACTATAATACGTATTTATTACGTATGCGTGTACGTATTTCTGACATTATTCTTGAAAAGAAACGATCAATGACGACAATTTATTATCAATAAATACTTCACGATTTGTTCTCGATTGTAAATTGAATTAAAGGCGATTAAAAATTCGCGGGACAATGAATATCAAACGATTTCATTGACAAAAAAAGAAAAGGAAAGGAAAGAAAAAGCTTTTAACGAGAAAAAGAGAGATTTCGATATAAACGATTAAGAAAGATAATCAAGGAGAGTCTACCCGGAATTCTTTAAATAAAGATTAACTCGGTGCGTGACACATAGCAGTAGGATTTAATTACCACGACGTAAGCAAGATATTGGTTTCGCTACTTGAAATCCGAGTAGGTAGAATGCGCGAAATTGTGACCGCGGGGGGGGGGAAAGGGACATCGCAAATGGAGAAAGAAGAGGAGGAGAAGGAAATTTGTTGGCTGGAAGAATATTGTTACACAGAAGAACACGCGATAAGCGCAAAGAGGGCTTTTCCCTTCTCTCGGTTGCGTGGGTTCAAACGAAACGCTGAATCCACGATTTTCGTGCGAAATGCGAATCGCTCGGCTGAAGCGAGTCCTCGATTTTTCTTTCTTTACTTTCATTCCTCTCCTCCTCTTCTCTCCTGAAATCTTTTTCGTTTATCTCTAATCTCTAATCAATCGCGTTGATTAAAATTAGCGGTTAACGGGTCATATCGACGGGAGCTAGCGGTCAAGGGAGGTGGTTTTGGATGTTTCGAAATAATACGACTCCGTCGGCTATCTGAAACTGTCGGATTCTGTGTCGACGTTTATTTATAATAAGAAGTATAATAATTACTTTTATGTACACACGAGAGACGATGTAACGGGAATTAAAACATTCTTAAATCGAATCGGACAAGTTTCGGCCCGTGGGGTCGTGGCCGAGCGTGGTCCGTACGAGAAAACAATAATATATTTATATATATATATATATAATATGTATATATATATACTTTTTTTTATATGCATAATATTCTTCTAATTAGGATCGGTGGCGTAGCTTTGCGCGTAGGTAAGCGTTTTCGTTGAATAGACGAAGACCATTGGCCCCGACTCGATTTTTCACATTTTCTTCTTTAATTTCGTCCTGTTTTTGAAATTTGGTCGAATTGAATATTTCCCTGGTTTTTCTTACCTTGTCCTTCTCACGCAAAAGGATCGTCGTTCTCCTCAAAAGTCAAAGTTACGCCATCGTCTAACGCACGTTAATCGCTCGACTTCTTCGTTCGTTCTGTCGAATTTGTAGAATCGAGAGAGATGGAGATCCTTCTTCCTCCTCTTCTTCGTTACTCTTTCCTTCCTCCATGGTCGAAGAAGCCAAGTCGTAGAGAAATACCGTACAGGTATACCGTATACCGATTATTTTTTGTGCCATAGTCATATTAAAACGATGTATGCCTGTTTTTCGGCCCTTTGCGCGGGAGATCTAATTACGCGATAATATATATTAACGATCAAAGTTTCGCCCTTCTCTTTTGTTCTATTCGACTCACGGAAGAGACAGATCGATCTAGATATTGGTAAAATAGAGTTAAAAGGAGCGAAGAAAGTAGAAAAAAGGGAGAGAGAGAGAGAGAGGTGGGGGGGGGGAGACTAACGTCGAGATAAAGCGAAATGTCAATCTCGCCTAGGGAAACGATAACAAAAATAGAAACGATAATAAAGAAATAGAGAAAGGAGAAAGAAGAGACGGGACGAAATCGTGTCTCGTATCGAAACTTCCGTGAATGCCCTAATCGTAAGTAAAATTGACGTTAGAAGAGAGCGCGAGTTTTTTGCTCGCGATAGTCTTGAAAAATACTGTCGACGATGGCCTCGCGACGATCGATAGGCTATTCTTCAAAGCGACGCGATCATATATTACATAAACAATGTAGGATGAATGTAAATATGTACACACGTAGCTCGAACGCCAGACTCGGGGGAAAAGAGCCGTCGGCGTTTGTTAGAAAGTAAGTGAGAAAAAGAAAAGAAATCCGTTCGTATTCCTTTCGCGTTCCTTAATTCTACATTTTGCTTAACTCAATTATAAGTGTCCTATCCTTCTTCCGCATCCTCCTATTTCTCCATTCCTCTTGCTAACGAAGCGCTAATCCGTCTCGTCCCTTTTGCACCGTTTTCATCAATTTTCTTCGCATCGAACACAATTCCATGCGGACTGCGTAGACTCGAGCGCGACGGAGGAACGAGGAGAACACGACGAAGCGTCGTGAAAAGAAAAACGAAAAAGAGTAACCGAAAGCCATCTATCCTCGTATAAACCTTTTTTATAACGTGTACACGCGCACGCATAGAGCGTTCTCGCTTCTATCGTTTTTCGGAATCGAGGCGCGCCGTCGAGATAACGCCATCTCTCAGAGGTATCGCTCGCACCTTCCTTCCATCTTCAATCCCATTTCTCGATCCACGATCGTTCTCGAGAAGCTGTAAAAAGAAAATTATCGAGAAACCACAAGCGATGAAAAAGAAAAAAAAAAGAAGAAGGATAAAAGAAAGAGAAGGATCCAACGCCTTGAAAATTTGCCGACGAACGTTTCGGATTGGTTGATTTTTTAATGGACTTTTAAGGAGCGTTTAGCACCACGCGTCGACACGTCGCACACGCTTGAAACGTAAATTTCTAATGGAAGGTGTCCTGGCCCGTGGGAAGCAACGAGGGATTACAATGTTGATCCGATCCGGAAAAGCTGCTTGGCGCGAGCTTAATCTTATTTAAATGCTGACCCCGAATCGACCTCGACCGTAATGTCGTTAAAGCGAGTAACCGCGACGCTTTTTTTCATTTATCCGTGAAAATACGCGAATCGAATCTTAATGAAAACTATTTCGATCGTTCCAAAGGTATCCTAGCAGAGATGGCTACGAAGCACGTAAAGGGTGTCGTTCGTATCTCGCAAGTGGATCGCCGCAAACTGGGAAAAAGGAAAAAAAGGGCAACGATATAACCGTTTACGGCAGCATCGATCTCTTTACTTTTCCGACGGAGCACGGAACGGGGCCAGACCGAACCGAGCCGACGACGCGGCCTCAACGACCACGATGATAAACCTGTAACGCTCGCGGAACGATGATGTAATAATTTTTACGAAGGCGTTAACGTCGGCCGTCGAGTCCGTCGTTATCTCGTCGCACATCTTTCCGCGTGCCGCGCGTAAACGTTTTTAAACGGGCCCCGGCCGGCGATGCTATCGCGCGCGACGTGATTCCCGGTTTAATGAATTTTTATGCGTTGATAACGCTCGGCCGGAATTTTCCCGCAAAGTCGCGTGTCTTTTACTACGAAGTATCTACGAGGTCGCTAGTTCTTTAATCGGTTCCGTTTACTATACCCGAGCGAGTAAGAACGAAACGTTTCGATCGACTCACCGGCTCAAGGATTCGACATCGAGATAATCGTTCAGGTCCAGCAAGCGCCTCCTCGGCGCTGTCGATGTCATAGATAGACCTCCGGGCTGGCCGGTGCCGGTTGTTGTTGATGCTGCTGTTGTTGTTGTTGTTGTTGTTGCTGCTGCGGCTGTTGTTGCTGCTGCGGCGGCGGTGGTTGCTGTTGCTGCTGAGGATGTTGATTCTGGGACTGATGTTGTTGCTGAGCCTGCTGCGGCTGTTGTTGCTGCTGCTGCTGCTGCTGCTGGGTCGGCTGAGGGGCTTGCTGTTGATGATGATTGTGACTGTGACTGTGATGATGACTTTGACGAGCCCTCAATATTTCACAGCGTTGCTTGTAGAGATCCCGCTCTTGCTGGGTCCGAGCCAACTCGACCTTCATTCGTTGAAGCTCGTTTTGTAGATTACTGTTGGTCGTCTCGAGATCGTGACGTTGCTGTAGTCGTTTGCTACGACAGTTTTGCGCGTATCCTCGATTCTTCAAAGTCCGACGTTTTTGCTTCAAACGGACGACCTTCGCAAGAGGATCGATCGCTTATAACGTTTTCGTTCGTCCGCTTTTGGCTTAACTTTTCTGTTATCTAATTTCTCACACACACACACACACACACACACACACACATGGCACTCGCACTCGCATTCGCACAATTTCATAGAGAAATCACCACCTCGAGAACCATTGACTTTCGTAGTCTACGCGGAAGAGAAAAAATCACGATCGTGTCCTTTTCCTAGTTTCAACTTGGATCAAATTGTATTTGTCAATTTTAGGACGTCGCGATTTGAACGAGTTGAAAGTATAAATTTGTCCGGTTCTCGAGGTAGTCAAGTTAAAAGCGACAGAGTTAAATTCTCGATCGATCGAGACGGACAGTGATAAGTCAAATGATCGAATTAGCCCGTTCTCGTGTCTTGACGGTAAAGCGATCGCAAAGCAGAAAGATCGATCGAGATTTGAGCCGCGTTAGGTCGATCGCGTGCTTGAAAAAATGAGAGACCTGACTCACCTCTTCCCGCGGGCAACCATGGAGGCGTTTGTTCAATTCGCGTACGGAGAGCGACATGAGGAGCTCGTCGTTCATGAGCTCCTCCTGCGAATTGGCCGGTCCACAGCTCGAGTAAAGTCCATTGGCAGTTCTGTGAGCAGGACTGGGACCACTGGCTCCACAAGAACTGACCGAGCAAACGCTCAACGGTCTACCCGGTTGCATGGGCATCCCTTGCATGCTATCCTCCATGCTCTGCATCACACCCCCGCCCGCGGGAAGCATCCCGCCGCCTGAACCTGGACCGCCATAGTACTCGATGTGACTGGACATTGTGATGTACCCACCTGTGGGCGATAACGAGCCTCTCTCGTCGTTAAATTCTTTTATCCGGTCGCGTTATCTGATACATCGTCCGATCTATCCGACGAATCTCTCTCTCTGCTATATCGCATGATCTAATCCATAGATATCTATGTCGTTTATGACGAGATCTTTATCACCGACCGTGATACGGATCATAAATTTCTATTGTTTTCGATCTGAGAAAGAAATTACGACGATGGAATAAGTAAAGGAGACGTTACCGGGATGCCTGGTATGTCTAGGCAAGTGTTGAAGCTCCTGAAAGTGATGATGGTTCGCGGTCGACGAGGACCAACCCTCGTGATGAGGTTCCTGCGCTTGTTCCTGAGGACAGTGAGGTCTCAGATCCAGCGGTTCTTGCCTGAGGGATTGGGTGAGCCAGCCCATGCCGACCCCGGGACCAACTTGCATGTCATCTTGCAATATGGATCCAGGCTGTTGCAGATGCAATAGGAGTCCGCTGCGTTCGCGAGGATCTCGCTCGGCGCGATGCAGCTGCAACGGGGGTGGAGAGGCAGAGACCGGCGGCGTGTCCGGTGGTGTGCCTGGATGCGAAAGGGTCGTCAAATGTGGAGCACCACCGGGTGGTGCCTTCACCAGCACCCCGTGTTGCACCTGTATATGAGGTTGCCCGTACAACGGATGAGGTTGCTCTAACTCGTGAGCCGGTGGCGTCAACGGCGCCAGAGCCAGGCCCTGAGCTTGTACTTGTCCCGGAATTTGCACCACGCTTCCGTTCACCATCACGTTCGGCGAACCCATTCGTACCTGAAACCAAAGATCCAACGTCGCGAGCTGTAATCGTCATCCGAATAGATTAATGTACCAATAGGAGACGGTGTCCCAAACGCTCGTAATTCATTTCTTACGCTGCTTTCTACAACGGATATTACGCGCGTACGATAATAACAGTGATATTCGCGCGGTACAACGTAATCGATCGATCTCACGATCGATAATAACGTTGGAACGTTGAAAGAAAGAAAGTCGTTAAAAGTTTATGACGTTATACGCTGTAATTGAGCGAGCAGCGATACCGTCATTATCTCTTGAACTTCGCTAATGAACTTCAACTTTTATGAATGGTACCAGAGAGATAAGGATATACAAACGTAATACACGGACCGTGCGACATGCTGCAACGTCATCGATAATTCCTGTTATATAACCAACTTTAAGATTCATTCTTCAACGTTTCGCGAAGGGGAGCACGTGCGTTTGCCGGCAAATACACGATTCCTTCGAGTCATCTCAGCGACTCGTCCGACTTTGTTTAAAAATATTCCTTTCTTCTTACTATTTTTGCGGCGACCACGTCCCTCTTCGATGTCCTTCGGAAGGGGTTTTAGAGGAGGAAGGAGAATTGAAAGAAAAAAAAAAAAAAAAGAAAAAGAACAAACAAACGAACAAAAAACAAAAAGAAAGAAAGGAAACTAAAGCGGAAAAAAAGAAGATCGAAGAAGTGAAAAGGGGAGCACCTCTCGCTTGACGTCGGCGGGATCGAGATGATCGAGGACAAACTCCTGGACGTATTCCCTCGCTAGATGGTCCTCGGCTTCCATCTTAACCTCGTCGACCTCAACCTCCACCTCCTGCGCCTCCACCTTCTCTACCGCGTCCGTTGCAGCTGCATACGTGAGCGTCTCCTCGGTGACAACGGGTATTCCTCCGGCACCTCCTTGACAACTCGTCGCTGTTTCCAACGTCGTCGTGATCACTTTTCTTTACAGCCCTCGAGCAAAAAAAAAAGAAGAAAAAAGGGAAAGAGCTGCAGAAGATCCACGTGAGTCTGAATCAACGATGCACCGACACTTTCTACGGTTTCTTCTAAAAGATGCGTTCCTTCGTTCGACAGACGGAATGATTTTCGTCGTCGTCGTCGTCGTCGTCGACACTTAACACTTTTCCTCGCACTTCGATGCCACTCGACGTTTCCTCTTTCCCGCCAAATAATAATCCTTCTCCTCAGCCTTCCGAGCAGGACTTTCGCTCGCCGAAATACGCGGAGAACCGAGCGTCGTTTTCACTTCGAGAAATATTTCGATATTAAAACGCGAAACGACGAAATGGACAGAGAGAGAGAGAGAGAGAGAGAGAGAGACAGAAAGAGAGAGAGAGAGAGAGAGAGAGAGAGAGAGAGAGAAGAGAGAAAGAGAGAGAGAGAGAGAGACATTAAGAGAAAAAAAAGAGAGGGATGCGCACCGGCAGAGCAGAGAGATGCGTCGTCGTCGGTGTCTCCGTTATCTGAGTGGTGGCCGATACGCTCGAGCGCAGCGCGACGCGCCGAACGTGACGGGGGTGACATGACATTGGCGCGCATGTCACTTGGTGACGTCACCGTTAGGGTGGGCGTGCTCTTTGGGACCACCCCAAACGATCCACGCGAGTTGGGATTCGTTCGGTTGCCGCCATTTGCTCACGCCCCTTATCTCCGACTCCTTCCATTTCCAACCACTTCTTCTCTTCTTTTCTCTTCTTTTCCCCTTTCTTCTTTATTTTCTTTGCTTCTTTGGGAACGTTCCTCTTTTCCAAAAACTCTTATATTATATACAGGGTGGCCCACCTAACTGGAACCACTTCGACGTTTCTGGAAATATTAACTTTAATCAAAAAGTCTCAGTCGCGCGATGCACCATTTCGACTTTCTTCTTCCGTTCTTTTAGTTTTTTAAACGGTGAATACTTTTACTCCCGTATCCTCACTTTCGAGAGAATTATTCAAATGAAAACTTTTCAACTTTTGCATGCAAAGCTTCAAATTCGGAATCGCAAATTAAGGCAAATTGTAAGATGAGTACAAATGTATAGGAACCTCGGTAGCTTACCCGTAGCATCGTTTCGATATATCTACTTATCTCGATCGACTCGCTCGATGAAAGTCGTATCGCAATAGTCTCTCTCTCTCTCTCTCTCTCTCTCTCTCTCTCTCTCTCTCTCTCTCTCTCTCCGTCTGTCTGTCTTTTTCTGCATTTCACGTAAAGGACGAACGATAAAATTGGAGCGTGCGTATTCTCGCGCGAACGAGGAGAAAGCTCAAGGATCACGAAGCGTTTATGAAGAGACGGTGATTCGCGAGGACAAGGGAAAAGAGGAAATCGCGGCCTCGTATCTAAATAGCTTTCCGCAGACGTCCACGGGTCTTAACCTTTAGCCCTTCTTCCTACCCATTTCCGAGATGCCACGACTTTAAAATACTTCATGAATATCAAATTTTCCTTATTCGCTGTCGCACCTCTACCTCTCAAGCCCTCGCTTCTCTTCCTTCTCTCTCTCTCTCTCTCTCTCTCTCTCTCTCTCTCTCTCTCTCTCTCGTTCCCTCTCTCGAGCACGATACCAAAGATCTTGGCCATTTTGTCTCTAATCCTTTACGAGCGTCTAATCGAATCGAATTCAAACAAGATGCGTCTAATATTATTCGCGGTACTATTTCTTAAGGCTCGAATCTTTAAGGTTCTATCCGTGCTTTAATCCGACGAGAAAAGAAGGTGACGAGAGATCGGAGAAAATTTTGTTGGTCTAGACGGGGCGAATGTCGGCGAGGGCCGAAATAGAAGGAACAACGCCGATAGGATTGGCCATTTTGTTTGAGCGAGGAATTTGTCGACGCTGCACCTCCGACATCCTTCGGTCCCCTCCTCGTCCTCTTGCTCCTCTTTTCCCTCGTACGAGACCGTCGCGTACGGTTTCTCGACGCGATCGCGAAATTTTCCACGATACCAAGCTCGACGTTCGACTTTGAAAGCGAGAAACTCGATGCTTATTTTTTTCGAACGGGCTTCGATCGTATTAATTAGTGAAAGAATTCGATCTACCATTCGTGCGTACTCGATAATAACGAAAAAATTGGCAAGATGCGACTTGGACGAACACATACGCGCTCGAACCACTCGTTTCCAAGCTGAGCTTGGATTAATTATTCGACGAAGAAATAAAAATATACCTACCTATGGCCTACGTCGATGAATGGATATAATTGGTAGTAATCCTAGCAAAGCGAAGACGTTCTCGGTGAGTCCTTGCAGAGAACGAGTCCACGAACGAGAAGGAGAAAAGAACAATCGAATCGGAAGATGCAAACCGGACGACGTTTGCTCGATATCTATGTCGACGTGCGAGATCGATCTTCGTCAAAGGCGAATAAGTTCGCTTGACTTCGCGATGCTATTAAATCTTTATACCGCGAGGTCAAGAGACCGATCTATCGTATCGTTCGGAAGAGAGAAAAGTCTGGCCGTGGTATCGCCGCACGACAAACTTTACCGCGAGATTTACGACGGCAATTGCATTCGAAAGGCAAAGAGAAGGACGAAGAGAAAGAGAAGTTTCGCTCGTCGAAATCCGACGAATCGTTCTTTTCGTCTTAACTCCAATGCCAATCTCGGACTCGTTTATCCATCGACATTCGAGATTTCGGAAGACTGGTCAGAAAATTACAGACTTATCCGATCTTCGTGTATACCTATACGATAGAAGAAGAGTTGTTCGCCCTGGACGAACGAGATATGCTCTGGCGACTAATATCAATTAGCCGATATTTATTTTGCATCAGCCTCTATATCAAGCGTTACGACAATTGAACCGAATCCGACATCGTCTTTAAAAATCGAATTAAAAATCGATACTCTCCGGAAGACGATTCGTAAAAACTGACCCTAAAAAATGACTCGATGATCCATTACTTTCTAATTTAACTCTTACGACGACATTTCCTTTTTCTTTTCTCTCTTGGTCATTGCTCTTTCGTCGTAGAAATTAAGTCATCCGAGTAGGCTCGATGGCTCTAAGAAGGTTAAGTTTATGGACGAGTTTCGGGACGATGTCGAGACCGAGGCTGTCCTAGGACCAAGAGAGTAAAGCTGCACGGGAGAGAGAGAGAGAGAGAAGAGCCGGAGGATGAGAAACAGGAGAAGGAGGAGGAGAACGGATGAGGAGGGTAGCGGAGGAGGAACGAGGGAGAGTGCTGAGCCAGCATAGCCGGCTTGCCAGGCTGCACATCGATACCAAGCAGTCAGCCAGCGAGCCAACCTACCGATGAACCCACCTATACTCACCTAACACCCACAACTCTCCCTCTCTCTATCTCTCTCTTTTCCGAGAGACGACGCCATCGACGACGATACGATACAAATTATTGCAGCGATATGATACAAGAGAAATTCTTCGATTTAAGAACGTTCGATATGATCTACCGCAAAATAATATATAATTTATATCTCGTATATGTAAGAGAGAGAGAGAGAGAGAGAGAGAGAGAGAGAGAGAGAGAGAGAGAGAGAGAGAGTATAAATGATATTTGCCGTTTATCCAATGAATAAATTATTATTTCTCTTTGTCTTGCCATCGATAGCGTTTCGTTCGTATAGCGAAGAGCGGTTCTACAGCGACTACTCGTCGCAAGTAGAAAACTCATGGATTGACCAGCCGCGAAAAAATATATATCCATTTAAATCTGCATCCGAATCTTTCGTCGTTTATTCGCGATAAGAGAGTGCTTCGTCTTGGAAGCCGTGGTCCTTGTCGGAAGTCGGACGTTTATACCGTTAGTCGAGCGTGCATCACTTTGGTCTTCCTTCGAGACTCGAAGATGAATCGAGATAATGCCTCGGATAAGATCTCGGAGGTCTATGCGCAAACTGTTGCGGTGATCGAGTGGCCACGGCCGATATTTCGAAGGAAACGCTACACCCTCGTTCCATTCGCGAGCGGATGAAACGAGAAAGAGAGAAGGAGAGGACTATAAAACATAAAGAGAAAGAGATATGACGAAAGGAAGGCGAAGAAACGAAAGGGAAACACGCACACGCGCGCGCACGCACGCACACACACACACACACACACACACACACACACACAGAAAGAGAGAGAGAGAGAGAGAGAGCACATTCGAAGGATAATCCTCGAGTCATTTGTCTGGCAACCGTTGAGACGTTCATTTGTTCGTGGCGCGATGACGGATGACACAATGAAGTAGAGATCGTGCGACGGTCTTCGAGCGGTAGTCGAGAACAACCCTCTCCCTGTGACTCGCCAACCCCTAGCTCGTACTTTATCTCTCCCTCTCTCTCTCTCGCTCTTACGAATCTGTTTGCCGTCGGTGGCTCAATTATTCTCGGATCATCGCTTTGCATCGGCTTCGCGAACAATCGAATCCTCGCTATTTGTGTCGCAGCGATTAAAAACATAACGTTCATTGACAACAGTTCGGTCCTTCTACGATTTTAAATGGGGGTTGACAGGACCTAACGATCGCTTAGAGCGAGACGAAAAAAGTTTATCTTACTCTCCTCGAGTTCGTTCGTCATCTCCAGGATCAAATCGCCGCGATCCCTATATTCGACGACGAATATTAAAGATCGCGCGAGAATTTCGTTCGTGTTTTCCCAATTGTTTGATATCTACCAAAAGCTCCTGCTTCTTCCCCCTCTCTATTTCTCGTTAAAAAATCGCTTAGGATCAGCCGATAATTAAACGCGTTCGTCTCGCGCGTAATGGTACGAAACGGTTGGCCGATCGTTCGTTGCACCATTCTCTTGGCAAAACGATTCGACGATTTATCGATTTTCCTACGGGGAGAGGTTCGTCAACGATCGAAATTTGCGCATCGTGTTCGACGATCCGTCTTCGTATTTACGGCGTAAATCATCGAGCGAACTGTTAATCGACGGAGGTAGATAACTATTTGATTCGATGAGAAAGAATCACGTCGGCCGAGTAAATATAAAGAGATAATCGGTGGAAGGCGACTTGGGACGGACGTAAACCACGATGCGGAACACGCGAGAAGAATACGAAACGGAAGCAAACGCATTTGGTGATTTCCGGCTCGGTGCCGGAAGTGCCGTCATATTCGTCACCGGAACGTTATCAACGAGCGGCACTTTATTATCTCAGCTCGACGAGAAAAAAGCGAAAGAGACGAGAATCGATCGCAAGAGAGAATCGTTGCTTCCCTTTCTTTCGCGGGAGCTATTCGATTTAATAGCCTCCGTTTTTTTCTTTCTCTCTCCCTCTTATCGTCTTCCTCGAAATCCGCTTTTTACGTACGTACCTCTACTTCTCCAAGTAGAGTATTCGCCGCTCGACCGTTCTCGATAGTTCGCGACGATACGCCTGTGACTATGAATAAAACGGGAAAGAGAGCGTGGGCAGTTTTCGTAAATTTCACTTAAAAAAATTATTCGCGCGAAAGCACAACAACGATACGTTCGATCCGTAAAAATATTACTCCATCATCCGAGCATTCGGTTGCGTCAGCCTCGATTTGCTCGCTCGAAGGAGCAAATTGGATCGATTTAACGTTGAAAGAAACATTAAGATGTTATAGAAGAACGAGGCCGGTATATCTGTAGCGTTGGTTACAAACATTATGTAACAACGATCCGTTACGCGCAAGTAAAGCGATATTTACGCGGAAGTACTTCGGTACCTAGTTGGGTTTGCCATCGAATGTATTAGATCGGCACAATCGAGGTGTCGTATCACGACGAAGGCATTCGCGTTACGTTCGGGTTTCGGGTTATATCGTTTCCTCCTTCCAAAGTACCTCTCGCGAAGGAGCTCTCCCAACTCGCATCTCGGTAATGCCTCGTTTAATAATTAACGCGAGCTCTCGACGTATTCTTAATTCCATTCGCTCGTAGGAATGTACCGACGATCGAAGGGCTATTGTTTGCGATTCGACCTGGATCATAAAGCGAGACCAACGTTAACGAACGTGTTACTCGCATTGATATATTTCCATACGTTTCGCGTGGGAAGGAGACAAGGGAACGAAGAAGCTTCTGGTGTCAAGTCACACCTGGCATCTAAGATCCACGGCCGTGAGTTCCAGTGACGTCACGTCCGGCAGTATGCGGCATAAGCAGAAATCGCGTAATCGGACTCCGCCGCGTCTTGCAGCGTCCGATTTGGAAAAAGAGGAGACACACGCGTTCGCCACGTCGAACGACGAATTTAAAAAATGTGCGAACTTTACCAGCCGATCTCTCGCGAGAAAAATTTCTGCTTTATAAGGGAAAAGGAAAGAAAAAGAAAAGGAAAAGAATGAAAGAAAAAATGAAATTTCTTAATTTCATTATCTTCGATACTATGTCAAAGAGCTCTCCGATACATCGCTTCTCGCAGAGAACTCGACTAATCGCCGCTAACGTTGTTATACTTTGTCTAAAGAAAAATATTTTAATTGGTCTTCTCGTTAAGCAATTTTGCAATATCCTACGCGATCCGATACGAAGAGGAAAAAAGAAACGTTATCTTTGAAATGTTGCATTTCTCAAAGGCTATCTTATCGCGGACCTTGCAATTTTTCTACGCTTTCGCTATTTATATACATACATATATCGTTCCACGTGGCACATTCTTTCCATTTTCATTGCACAAGGCCAATTCTCCTTATTGCTTTATTTCAGACGCGATCCAAACGCGTTGCTCCAATATTTTCGCAGGAGAAACTCGCAGGAGACTAAAAAATTCGTCTAGGAGCTAAATAAGGAGAGCGGACGCAGCGGCGAAAAATGAGAGAGAGAGGAAGGGGGAGATTAGGAGAGGGTTGCGCCAGGGTCGAGAGAACGGAGAAGAGGTAGAATCAAGACAGGGCAAAAGGGTTGAGAGCAAACATCGTTAATTTGCACGCAGAATGGATCTGGCAAAAGGTCAACATTACCGCGGTATGTATATGCTCGGCAAATACTCTGCACTGGACCGTGTAATCCCGTTGGATATTCGCTCGCTCTTCTTCCAGCGGCGAACTTCGCCAGGTCTCGCGTGCGGCCCTTGCCCTTTTCGATCGCTCTTAATAGTCTAATTGGCAAATAGATCCCGCTGTTTTCCAATCGGCCATTCGTACGTACGATCGATCGATACGTAACTCGGAGTTCGCTGCGGGCGCTCGCGCTCTCCTCTATTTCTTTTTTCCCCCTTTTCAAGTCGTAACACTTTAACTCGACATCTGCGAATGCGACGTCCAACTAAATCGATCTATTATTATTCGATGTCACTCGTTTCGCTATTTGCGATTGGAAACGCACGCGATCCGAAAAGATAATTTTCTTGCAGCGATTAACACGATCGTTGATTAAATTCGCGCGTGGAATCTCTAAATCGTAGCGCAGCTAGCTGAAAAGAGACAGAGTCGGGCGATTATCGGACAATAGTTTGTTAGTGGGGATTCACCTGGATGTATTGTTCTCTGGAAAATGTCGATTCAGCTTTAATCCCGCGAATCGTTCCTTCTCGAGTCGTGTAAATCAAACGATGCACGTGTTTGCCAATTCTTTCCAAGGGCTTACGTCCCCTACGTACCCACGCGTACGTACAGGCACACTCACGGACATCTACTTCGAGCAGAATCGTTCGTCGTCTTTAATTTCGAGCTTCGAAGGAAGCTTCGAGGAACCCGACCCCCGAGAGATCGAAATTTGTATCAAGAGATATAACGTAACGATAGTTCATATTAGTTCCCATAGAAACGTAACATAAAGATTCGTTTATTCATACAACTTTGTCAATTCTTTTCGTATAAACGCAATTTAATGCAATCGCAAACTTTTCATTATCGTTTCTTATATCACACGCGTACATTCGATACATATTTATAATATAATATATACAAGCGAAATATAACGGAATAGATAGGCTTAAAAAAAAGGGGTGGCTTATCTACATACACGTATTCGTCTATCTACGAGAGTAAGATAATCGATTATAATTACACATTTACATGTTCGCTTGCGAGATAAATAATATCGCTGGCTGAGAGAACCACGCGTTCTACCATTTACGTAGAAAAACCACAATCTTGCCGAACCAAATACGAGTGCATTCCGTCGATTTCTCTCCGACGAATCGAGAAGGCATCAGTTGTCGATGATCAACCATTTGTCGGTTATTTGTTCTATCTGTTTCGTGAGAATCGGATTTCTAAGACGTATCTTCAACTCGAGCTTTCCTCCCGTTGGCTTCCTCCCCTCCATCAACTGCCACAAAGAGATCGCATTATGAAATAGGGAGTGTAACATCGACGTTACGATCGTACGATGTGGATTGAAAAAACTTACTGGAAACGAATCGTGTAGAATACATTGCATCTCGAGCGATTGCAATTTTACCGTCACGGTACCCAGCAAACTGTCGCTTCTGAAAAATCCTCTATAACGATACAAACGTATTGATTGAGTTACGACGGGATTTACTTTGGGAAGATTTAAGTCGTTCGAATAATGCAGCACAATAGTCGTAACGTTGCTACAGCTTGCTCGTAAATGCTCGTGAAGACACGTTCGAGAATCTGACGCAGCATACGAAAGTTGGAGAATATTTGAGAACGAACGTTTTACATTTGTCTTTTATCGATTGATAATTTACTGTCTCGATTTACAATCAAGCTTACGTGAAATGAAACGTTTCTAATTATTCCAAGCGAGACGCTCGACAAGCACCGAATCTCATCGAACGTATCGAATCGATCGTATCTAAGCACTTATTTCAAAGCACCGTGAGAACGACTACGCGTTCAAAGCTGCTTGCTCGTACGCATTGAACATCGAGCAAATGAAAAAAAAAAATAAATAAATAAATAAATAAATAAAAGAAAAGAGATCTGTATTCCTTGAGTATGAAAATTTCATACCTTGGATGAGTGCAACACAGGATGGGGTTCAGCGAGCATCTGTAAGCAACGTCCTAATCCATTTACTGCAATAATCTAATATCGACTAGTGAATAAGTATATTGGAATTTTCTCGACGTCCAAGATTTTTCGTATTTTCTATTTTCAATAAAGTTCGATAGTTAAGCGCAATCAACCTCGAAAGGAAAGTTTACACAGGGAATAAAAAAACTCCAGGAGAGAGAAATAGGGGACCATTCGTCTCTAGCCAGTGGAAAATGTTTGCTTATTAGGAGCTGCAAATTATAGCCTGTAAATTGTTAGACACGCATATGGTATGGAACGCAACTCTCTCTCTCTCTCTCTCTCTCTCCCATCTTTCGAACAAACGATTCGACTGCTTAACGAATCGATGAAAAAGCAAAATCACTATCGTATCTATGCCTATTGAGGAAAATCAAATAAAATCAAATGAAATAATAAATCATTTTTAAAGGGAAACGTAAACTTTACCCTTTCGCCCAAACTTGACACTTGAGAGCATGTCGTTTGAATGCCCGTTGACATTGCCGCGAGTTGCGATCCAGGATTCCAGTTAGCGGAAACGTAGCTTGGTACTCGGGATTGCATGTACCTTTGACCGTCGATGTTCTGTCTGCAGGAGGACTGTCCGAAGGATAGGGAAACTCAAACATAACGTAAGTATCCGCGTCTCGCGGATAATTGATACCTCTTATTATCGAAATTTCAATATCGCTATCGTTCAAGTCGGTACAACTCCTAGAAAATAAATAACATGAGCTTCGAGCTGTTTTATTTTTGTAGAAAGAAAATAAAATCTCTCGTACTGAACTATCGCATATGTTTTGGTCTCGTAGTGATGCAGCGGAGGCGGTAACGAATCGCGTCTTCTAACGCGTAACATGTCCAAATCCCTGGTATATCCTAATGCGAGTCGTTCCCATCTGTTATATCCTGGAACGTCTCCCAATTGTTTCGAATGATCTCTCGTAGAAAGACACCACTGAAACAGAAAGATATACATATACATATACATATATATATATATATATATAGGTTTCGTTTTCGATCGAATTTCAAACGTTGATTGAAACGGGAATTTATAACGTCGTACTTTTATCTGTTTGATCAACTGGTTCTCCAAGTTGTCGTAAATTTGTTCGTCGCTGCCACCGGATTCCTCCAAACAATCTTCGCTGTGAATCAATTGGAAATTTTCGTCCGTTTGACCGGTTAAACCGTGCGCACTGAGTTCCATTTTGGCAACTGGCGATAAGGGTATAGAATTCATATCGACCGGTAGACCGGCGATGCTGGCTTGGATCAAGGGCTGTATTCCCTTCGCTTGTCTCAAATAATCGCGTGCCAAGTCCAAATCTCCGTCATTCTTAGCTTTTAACGCGGCCTCTTTCAATTCGTATTGACGTTGTTGCAACATCACCATCTGTTTATCCGCCCGTGTAGTAGCGTGCTTTTGATTTTTATGTACTGCTTGAAGAAAAGAAGGATATACAAGTAATTAATCGCGATGGCGAAAGAGCAATGTACGAATTATTGTTAGATTTATAAATACCCATGTTCGTTCGCGGAGGTGGACTTGGCACATTTGTCCCGGACGTTCCCTCCGAATTGGATTCCGGTTTGGATCTCTCGTCTTCCTTCGGTCCCTCCGATACGCTGGACTGGATACCCGTAGAAAGCGGTGAAAAACCCGGTGGAACAGGAAGTTCGTCCAGAGGCACGGGCTTCCCACGTGCGTGCAGTTTAATCGCTTCTTCGAACTGCTTGCAAATACGAGCGTATCTTCGAACTTTGGAAGAATTCCCTTCGTTCTCTGCAATCGCTTTTGTTCGCTTATATACGTCGAGACGCTCTTTAAGGGCACTTTCTACGTCTTCCATTCCATGCCGTTGTTCCGTTACTTCGTCCATTTTATTTGGAGCCGGTGTATCTGGCTCGGCACGTTGTTGAACCTCGACGTCTTCTTTCTCGATGGAAGGCGACGCAGAAGGTGCAGGTGATACGGAAGCCGATATAGAAGGTCCGGTTGGCGTAGCTGGCATATCGGATAAATCGATTGCTTCTCCGGCATTAGTCGCCGCGATAACTATGTCAAATTGTTTTGCAACTTTTACACACTTCATAGCCTCTTGCATGTTACCAGCCTTCTTCCACGCAAGCGCAGCGATTTTATATTCCTGCTGTCGCTTGTTTAACAAATCTAATGCTTCCTGATCGACCTGAACAACTGGTGCCGCAGGACTAGGTTCGGAATCGACGTCCCCTTCGGGACTCGGCGACGTAGGATCTTCCACCGGTACTTCGGGGGACGCGGCATCGTCTATAACGAACGAGTAGACGTACAAGTTTGTAGATTCTTCCAAGGAAGGAAATGAAAGATGAAAAGAAAATTATACCCGTAGGTCGCTCTGTGAATTCGGAGATAGCCGAGGGAGGTAAAGGAGGTGGAATATCGGCCTCGTTTATAACGGTACCCATCTCAGCGTCCTTTAACAGCTGTTGCAACGTCTTAATACCCCTACCGAATCTCCTGGCCTTACCGGCTTCGTTTCCTCGCTTCGCCTTCTTCTCGGCCTTTTGATAAAGTTCTAGCCTTTCCCGTAATAACTTTAGCCTATCGTCTCCTACAGGAGCGTCATGTTCTTTACGAGGACTATTCTCAGAATCGTTTGCTTCCTGGTTCGTCTCTTGATCCGACAAAGCCGACTCTCGTTCGGTAAGCATATCGAGTTCCTCCTGTTGTTAAAAAGTTCTTGCACGTAATTGTGCAAACAAAACGTTTATTCGTGCTACAAATGTGAAAGCGACAAAACTTGCAATTCTACACGGTTCTACATACCAGTAAATCTGGATCGTCCTCTCCGTCAGAAATATCCTCTTCTATGTCCTTAACGCTTTCGGACACCATGGCGTTTAAGTCGGAAGAATCCGTCCTCCGAACTGTTACGACAACGGTTTTTATAAAGTTATTGTTATAGCGAAGAAGCTATAAAGGATCCAGCTTACCCTTATGCTTTTGTTCGAGCGACGTACTAGCACCGCTCGTTAAAGCAGCCAATTCGGCTTCCAAATCCTCGTCGTCCTCGTCTTCTCCTGCACCTCCGAGATCGTCCAAACTTTCGGGTACTTCGAATATTCCATACTTCGAAAGAAAGTATCATTGAGAGAATGCATCGTGAAAAGTAATACGAACGAAAATTTATCGAGGAGTTTTACCTGAGCAAGATTTCCAGACCTCGACTGTCCCTTTGGCTCTTTCTTCTTGCCAAACATATCGAAACGATGGTATCGTCGAAAGTTGCGACTCTTCAAAATTTCATTAAATTATCTGCGTACTTTTATCGATGCTAACAGTAGAAAAATATTTGTTGCCTCTGTCATCAGCGCTCGCACACAATGACTCAGTCGTCGTAATCTATCGATATATCGAGTTTTCGATTTCATTTACGTACGACCAATCGAGAGCTTGCATCGTTCGAGCCGACTCGGTCGATTCGCTTCAAGCGTTTGCCATGTGCCGAGCACGAGTTTGAGGTTAAGTAAGTTACCAGTGCGTTACTCGACTAGTAAAAATCTTTCTCAAAATGCAAAAGTATCAGAAGAATCGTTCGAGCCCGAAACACCTGGATCCGAAATGCCTGACGTTTTCGATTTTTACAACGGAAGATGTGATAAATTTGAGCGTTATAAAGATTAGAACGCCTCTCTCGTTCAATATTTTGGGCCATCCATTGAAAGGTGGTTTATACGATCCAGCATTAGGTAATTTCTCGTCTATCGGATACATCGCGTGGTATTATTTGAAAAATTATATGTATATATATATATATATATATGTGTGTGTAAATATGTAACGTATGACGTTCGATCGTTAAATTTCAGGACCTTTGCTCGAAAGTTCGGACCCTTGCGCAACGTGTGGCTCCACGGTGTTCAAATGTCCTGGTCATTTTGGCCATATAGAATTACCTATGCCAGTCGTCAATCCGTTGTTTCACAAAGCGTTATCCATGTTGATCAAGCTGTCTTGCTTAAACTGTTTCACTTTGCAAATCCCGACTCACATAAAGATGCTGCTACGCGGAAAACTAAAGATCTTAGAAATGGGATTGCTCAGCGACATAGACGGTTTGGAAGATGAGATAACATCCGCCAAACCAAAGTCGCAAGACGTACACGAATCGGATCTGGTATATATAAGGGACATAATAGAAACTTATATAAGGAATCTTGCCAACAGAACGAGATATACACCTAGCAACGATCCCAACGGAATTCTCTTAAATACGAAGAACGTTAACGCTCAGTGGCAGTCTCACGTCGATAGCGTCCTGAAGCAATACACCGCCGGGAAGATTTGTATAAATTGTCAAGAAGCTATACCGAAAATTACAATTTTAAGAAATAAGATTATGACGACCAAAATCAATGACGCCAATTTTGCATCGACGAACGTAAAGTCTCATACGGTAGTAAATAAATTGGAAACCGTCATCGTAATGCCGGACCAGTCGAAAGAGTACTTGCGAAAGTTATGGCAGAACGAGAAAGAATTTCTCAAAGTGATTATACCTTGTTTGAACGATGTAAATACGGAGTACGCAACCGACGTATTCTTCTTCGACGTTGTACCGGTATTGCCGCCCATAGTAAGACCCATCAACTTTCTCCACGGACAAATGATCGAACATCCCCAGAGTCAAGTGTACAAAAGTATCATACAGGACTGTCTCATTCTTAGGAACATTATACAATCGATACAGGACGGTGACACGAGTCGGCTACCGGAAGAAGGAAAGATCGTTTTCGAACAAATAAAGGGCGGTACGGCTGTAGAGAAGCTACACAACGCGTGGCAGACGTTGCAAACGGACGTGGATCACTTAATGGACAGAGAATTGAACAAGACTCCGGATTCGGCAAATTGTCACGGATTGAAACAGGTTATCGAGAAGAAGGAGGGCGTCATAAGGATGCACATGATGGGTAAAAGAGTGAATTACGCGGCACGTTCCGTCATTACGCCCGATCCGAACTTGGACATCGATGAGATAGGCATTCCCGAGACTTTCGCGCTTAAATTGACCTATCCGATACCCGTGACACCCTGGAATCTGCTCGAGCTGCGACAGTTGGTTTTAAACGGGCCGAACGTTCATCCAGGCGCGGTCATAATAGAGAACGAAGATGGTTCCGTCCAACGTCTTAGCCCTTTCGACGTAACCAAGAGGGAGGCCATCGCAAAGCGTCTACTACCGAGCAGCGATAAGGCCAATCGTTTCTTCAATGGCATTAAAATCGTGCACAGACATCTGCAAAACGGCGATATGCTTTTGGTGAATCGTCAACCGACGTTACATAAGCCCAGTATAATGGCCCACAAGGCGCGCATCTTGAAAGGTGAAAAAACGTTGCGCCTCCATTACGCCAACTGCAAGGCGTACAATGCGGACTTCGATGGCGACGAATGCAACGTCCACTTTCCGCAAAACGAACTCGCGAGAAGCGAGGGATACTTGATCGCGAATGTGTCCAATCAATATCTCGTACCAAAGGACGGCACTCCATTGAGCGGGCTTATACAGGATCACGTTATATCCGGCGTACGTTTAACCACGAGAGGTAAATTCTTTTGTCGCACCGACTACATGCAGTTGGTCTACTGCGCGTTGGTAGCGCATAAAGGAAATTTGAAATTGTTACCGCCGACCATTTTGAAGCCCGTACCGTTGTGGTCGGGCAAGCAAATAATATCGACCGTACTTATCAACATCACTCCCCCGAATACCGCACAAATCAATCTGAAGTCGAGCGCGAAGATCAATGCGAAACAGTGGCAAACGGGGAAGGCTCGCCGATGGAAATGCGGCGTCGAATTGAAAAATCCCGAAGAAATGTCGGAGGCGGAGGTCGTAATAAGGAACGGGGAGCTCCTTTGCGGCGTACTCGACAAAACTCATTACGGTGCGACCCCTTACGGTCTGGTACATTGCGTTTACGAATTGTACGGTGGATCGTCTTCCAGCAAATTGCTGAGCGCTTTCGGTAAACTTTTTCAGGCATTTTTACAACGAGATGGATTTACGCTCGGTATCGAGGATATTTTGATAGTTTCGAGCGCGGATGCGAAGCGTAAGGAAATCGTATCGGAATGTAGAAGATTGGGGGGAGAAATGCAAAGGAGCTTGTTGGAAATGCCCGGCGATGCGCCTTCGGAGGTCGTATCGTCGAAAATGGAGGAATCTTATAGGACCGAGCCGAAGTTTCGTGCCCAGGTTGATCGGAAATACAAGAACGTGTTGGACGTTTACACGAACGATATTAACAAAACGTGCTTACCGGCAGGACTCTTGAAGAAGTTCCCCCACAATAACTTGCAATTGATGGTACAATCGGGAGCTAAGGGATCCATGGTAAATACCATGCAAATCTCGTGTTTGCTCGGTCAAATAGAGTTGGAAGGTAAAAGGCCGCCGCTGATGATAAGCGGCAAAAGCTTGCCGAGTTTTCCCGCCTATGATCCAACGCCGAGAGCAGGAGGATTCATAGATGGCCGCTTCATGACGGGCATACGACCTCAGGAATTCTTCTTTCATTGTATGGCCGGTAGGGAAGGCCTGATCGACACCGCAGTGAAGACCAGCAGATCCGGTTACTTGCAAAGGTGTCTTATAAAGCATTTAGAAGGCTTGGTGATCAATTACGATTCTACCGTTAGAGATTCCGACGGTAGCTTGATTCAAATCTATTACGGCGAAGATGGGCTCGACGTACCCGCTTCGACGTTTTTGAAAAAGGATCAAATGGATTTCCTAGTCGACAATAGAAATGTCATCGTCGATCCAAATCTGGTAACGTACCTGAAGGAAGATTCCAATTACGAGTCTACCTTGAGATCGATAAGGAAAGTAAAAAAGTGGTCGAAGAAAAATGGCGGTAGCACGTTGAATAGAAAGAGAAGGAACGAGTTTTCGTTATTTTCCGCGGACAACTTTAATCCCGACAGTTCGAAATTCAAACGCATCGACGAGAACAGCGGGAGAAGTAAGGGAACTCTTTCGTTGATAAGGAAATGGATAAGAATGGACGAGGAAACGAAAAGGTCCTACAAAAAGCAATGTACCGGATGCCCGGATCCTCTAACGTCCAAGCTCAGGCAGGACGTAGAATTTGGGGTACTTTCGGAGAGATTGGAGGACTTGATGGACGAGTATATGTCAAATAAATCGTTCGACCGCCCGATAGGAAAGACCGAACTGAGAGATCTTTTGTCTATGAAGGTAATGAAATCCATATGCCCACCGGGGGAACCCGTCGGTTTGTTGGCGGCGCAATCCATAGGAGAGCCGTCGACGCAAATGACGCTCAACACGTTCCACCACGCGGGACGTGGCGAAATGAACGTCACCCTGGGCATTCCTCGACTGCGCGAGATACTGATGATGGCCTCGAAAACCATCAAGACTCCCACGATGGAAATCCCTTTCAAAAAGGATTTGCCAAGTCTTGCCAAACGATCCAACAAATTGCGACAGAAATTGACCAAGTGTATACTCACCGACGTATTGAAAAATATCAGAATCGACAAGGAAATGGAACGTTTCCCTCAGAGACGTTTGATCCACACGTTGCGCATCGAATTTTTACCCCACAAATATTACAAAAACGAATTTTCGGTGAGCCCAGAGCGGGTGATCGAAAAAACCGAGCAAATCTTTTTCAAGGCGATGTTTAGAGAGATAAAGAAGATCGCCAAGGTAACCGGTACTTTGATACACGTCGAGGACGAGAAGAAGAGACGTGGGAACAAGGAAGATTCTTTATTGGACGAAGACGAACCCGACGAACCCGACGACGAACCGAAAGCGTCCAAATCGACGAACGTTAAGAGAGATTTGGGAGAACAGCACGAGTCGTCCGACGAGGAGGAAGCCGCGGAAGATGCGGATGCAACGGTGACTCGAACGATGTCGCGTCATCGAGAGAATCAAGAGTACGAGGAAGATACGGAAGATGAAGTCGAGGATAGAAACGAGAAGGACGACGAGGATGATGTCGCGGAGAGGATACCTCGTGAAACGAGGATCGAAGAAGGCGAGACGGAAGTGAACGACGAGGACGACGACGACGACGACGACGACGACGACCATGAGAGTTCCGAGTTTGGAAGCGGCGCGAATAACGACAAACGTACAGCGAATGCGAAACGCAAGGATATAGTGAATACGTACACGTATGCGCTGGAGTACGAATACGACCGAGTAAAATCGTTGTGGTGCGAATTAAAATTCTGGGTCGGTAAAATTATATTCTACTTGTATCGTATACCGTAGCCGGTACGCTCTCGTACGTTCTTGAACGAGATAAAGCTTTGCGTTGCAGTTGCCGCTCAAGATGACCAAGATAGACCTGCCAATGATCATCAGAAACGTAGCCGGTAAAGTGATTCTCTGGGAGACTCCCGACATAAGGAGAGCGTTCACGATCGAAAGTTCCGACGGGGAGACTATTCTTAAAACCGACGGAATAAATATAATAGTAAGTAACTCTGCAACGAGCGAGGATAAAGATGCGGAACGTCGTAGGTACGCGTGTACGTTGCAACGCGGTTTTGCTTTTTCCAGGAAATGTTCAAATACGACGAGGTTTTAGACTTATCCAGGTTATATTCCAACGACATCTATGGAATTTCTCAAACTTACGGGATCGAAGCCGCCAACAAAGTAATAATAAGAGAAGTCAAAGACGTATTCAAGATGTACGGAATAACGGTGGACTCCAGGCATCTCTCGTTGATCGCCGATTACATGACGTTCGACGGTACATTTCAACCGCTCAGTCGCAAAGGCATGAACGATTCCGCCTCGCCTTTGCAACAAATGAGTTTTGAAAGTTCTCTCAATTTTTTGCGAAACGCTATATTACGAAGTGAGAAATTTCTTTTCGTTTTCTTCCTATATCTTTATTCGACAATTATATCTTGCCTTTTTATTCGCAGGAAAACAAGACGATTTGAGGTCGCCGTCCAGTCGATTGATGCTGGGTCAACCCTGTAGATCGGGTACAGGTGTATGTTCTTTATTAACGAAAATACTTTAAAAACCAAACGTTCGAATACATCCGCGATTGTAATCGCTCGACCTGGGAGGATCCTTACATATCGTGGGAATATTGCTTGCTGGAACGGTTATAGCTTTATTCTTGAAGCGTATCCGCGCGAGTAAGTCTTACGACGGAATCGCGATGAATCGAACTGCATAAAAAAAAAAAAAAAAAAAAAACAAAACAAAACAAAACAAAAAAAACAAAAGTCGCAAATAATGTATATACTGTACAAAGAATATAAGTATTATATCTTTCTTAACGTTGCAGCGAATGAACTCTCTTCCATATCCATAAAGATTTATAAAAATCATGCTTAGTCCGTACACATAGTAAGCCGAGTACACTTTATTTCGCAAAATAGACATACAAACGGTAGAAAGGATAACGTGTTACGAAAAACCTAACCTCTTGAGATGTTATGCCATATGCATCGTAAAAGGAATACTGTCGTTAAAAGTTATAATACGCTGTTCGTGTGACTCGTGCGTGCATATCGTTGCTATGTAGTAATAGATTATTTCGCTTAAAAATACAACGCATTTAAACACTTTATTTCGTCTATTTGTGAGTTTGGATCGTGCTTAACAACAAATCGTAATTAGCGCCGGAGAACGTTTCCAACTAAAACAAAGATCATCGATGAGAAGTGTTAATAAATGTCCCCAAGATTTGGGATAAAAGAAACTGTTACGTAGAATCTTTGATCGTGCACAACATATATATAACCTCATACGTACTATCTTGCCTTCTTTGATAAAAACGAAAGTAGGCATGTTGGTTATTTTGTACTCGTTCACGATGTCCTCGCATTCTTCCACGTCGACTTTAAGGAAAATAACATCCTCCGTTTCCTAAAAGAACGAGAAAAGGTGATATGACGGCGAACCGTTGTCTCCGGAGAGAGTTCGTTTTTCCGTTATCGAAGAAAATCTACGTACCTTGGCTAACTCTTCGATCTTTGGTCCGATCGCTTTGCAAGGACCGCACCACGTTGCGTAAAAGTCGATTACAACCAAGGTCGAGCCAGCCTTTTCGAGTTTCTCCTCCAAATCCGCCTGCGAATAAAGCAAAAACGATATACGCTTCGGCGTGCAATAGGAGCATCGTCGTTTCTTGGAACGCACTCGCATGGAAAGGAGGAATCCGTCCGAAATAGACCGCGTTAAATTTCGTGCAAACGAATGGTCGTAGAGAGGGCCAAAAGGATATATCGAACGAGAGATGGAGCGATTACGATGCGTTATCGGGGACCAGATAACGAGTCGATATCTCGAGTACACGTGTCAGGAGGATCGGTGGCGTCGCGACGAGTTCGTTTCCTCTCCCGATCGAGGAAATAACCTCGACGAATACTCGATCGATCTACGATCGATCGGCTAGCTCGAGGAAGGGCTTGGAAGAGAGATATCGAACGACTATCGAACGAAAATAAGTAATTAGTTAAAAGTTCGATAAAGCGATATCGTGTGACGTAGTAGACGCGCGATGTACTACGTCGATAGCACTAGTCATCGCGGAGTCCCGATTCGATCATTCTCGAAAATAAATCCACGTTACGTCGCGACGAAGCGTGCGCGTATGCCTGTAAGTATATCGGAGCGACGTGTTTTTTTTTCTCGCCTTCTGGAGATCGATCGGTCGAAGGTCAGTTACTGCCACGTAAAGGCATGATATGATATAATCGTGGCGAAGTGTGTCACCCGACGACGCGTATCCGCTTTCGCCGCGTTTCCAAGGTTATGCCATTATTCGCCGCCCGTTTACGAGCTTTTCCCGATCTTGCGACCGTTCCGATCGTTCGCAGAAGAAAATATCAAGAGCGAAATAACTTACGTAGCTCTGAACGTGTTCGACCGTTTTCACCATTTTGCTCCTTCTACGGGTACCGTTCGGTTATATCGTAAACGGACGAAGCGAAAGAGGAACGTTCGAAGCAGCTAACTTCTCGCCACCGACTGACCGCGCTCTGATCGAACGCGAAGCCTCGCGCTCTCCCTTTCTCTTTCTCTCGCACGCAGAGATATGCGCGTGATCTTCCCTCTTCCTCCTTTCCCCTAGGCGACGAATCGAGGAAGCCGGCAACGGCAAGGGGAAGCAAGGGGAAGAGCAGGGCGAGGCAAAGCGTGCGCGAGCGTTCACGAAATTAACCGAAGTCGGACCACTACCGAGAGGACGCGATCTTGAATGGACCGGACGAATCGCGTCGGCGACTTTTCGTTCTTCTCGAAAATTCCTTGCCTTTGCCCTTCCGTCCCTTCGTCTCGCTCCCTTCTTCGCTTCCTCCCCCCCCCTCTCTCTCTCTCTCCGCCGATGACTCTTGAAAATGATTTCCTCTCGGCGGCGTTCGTCCAACCAAGTTCCAAGCGCGCGATTTTTGAACGTCCGTATAGCCGACGAGGAGCAAACTCGTTCCTTCGTTGAACTTTGAAAAATTCATTTTCATCGACGTCGTTTACGTCGTTCGCGTTATCGACGTTGGACGCGCGCGAGGCTCGATGGATCGATGCTCCCCGTCCCTGAAGTATCGGTAACGAGGAGAAGATCGAGTTTGTCGAAACATCGCACGGATCGTCGATAGAAAGGTTCGGCGACGTCTCGAAGAACGAGTTACGATCGTCGCTGCGTCGTTCCTCGTGGGACGATCGCTCTCCTGCGTCCTACGCGATGGATCGACGTACGCGTTGCGCGTATTTACCTGTACGTTGCGTCGGGTTAGTTACGTTCGTACGAGCACGCATACGTTCGTTCGTTCGTTCCGCCGAACCAACGATAAGAGAGAAAACCAACGGGACGAAACGCAGAGAGACTTGTTTTATCTCGCTGCGGTACGTTATAACCGGTAAGACATAACCTTATCTCGTTCGGTCCGACGAGTTTATCCGAAGGAAGGAAATTCGAACGATAACGTTTTTCGCAGAAAGTTTCCCAGAAGCAACGATGTTGCTTCCTACGGAGGCCTATCGCCGTTCTTTCGAATCGATGAACGCTTTTACGGCGACATCGAGGATTTTCGAGGCCGTCCGCCCTTGGACGTCGAGGCGCAAACATCGCCGGCCGTAACCTCGGTGAGTAAAATTTAACGTAGGTTCGTTCGATATTTGGATCTCCGGAAGCGGCAACCTCGAGACCTAGGCAATTTCGGTCCAACGCGACGTCCCACTTTCGCGTCGTATTCGTTTCGAGTCGCCAGTAATATCGAGCTGCTCGAACAAGCTTCGCTCGCATCCGTAGGTTCTCGATCGAAAGGAAAAAGTATCGAGGCGAGAAAGCGAAGATTTTACCTTCGATCGCGTCTCGTCGCTCGCTCGATCGATCCTTTTCGCTTCGAGGTCGTACGTAAGCACGCGGGCTGCGCGTGGATACCCCTCGCGACGTAACGCGACGTCGCGATATCTCGAATCGGAGGATTAAAGATCTTTGAGTTGGATCGTTCCTCGAGCGTAATTGCTAACGATTGCATCATCTTTAAATAGCTCTTTCGTTCCTGGAAAATTACAGCGAGGAGGAAATATTTTCACCGAACTCGTCGTATTCCTTTGTTCGACGTAGCCTAGAGAATATCGTACCGTGGTGGAAATTTGAATTTTAATGACGGCAGCGATTCGAAAAAAAGTCGCAAACGCGTCGCCGCCGAATATCGTCTCTCGATACCCCTGATGACATCTGGCGTGACGAGGCGAAAAGCATCGTTCGTTTTTCTCGCTTGTTCCTATAAAAAAAGAAAAAAAAAAAAAAGGCGAAACGGTTCCTAATTATCCGAGCTGCGATCGCCGTAGCGCCACGTTACGACGGATACGACTGAAACTTTTTTGTATCTACGATCCGTCGGTGGCTCGTCGCGATCGAACGCGTCGTAAAAAATACCGATAGTATTATTTTCGTCGATCGCGACGCAAAAAACCGTTTTAGCCGATGAAACGGACAACGAGTCGATAAAAGGCGTTTTGGCGATTCGAGACGAAAGGATCTCCGGTGAAAGTTCCTGCATTACCAACCGTTAGCCTTACCTTTTGTTTTCCGATATCAAATTCAAACGGATGGAACGTAGGTGACGCACGCTCGTAGAAAAAACGTCGAGGTAGGCGGAACGTCGAGACGACGAACGAATTTCGAACGAATATTCTTCGAATACTCGCTTTTCCAAGGAGGTATAGCTTTTATTTATCCGCGATAGTCTTACGGAGATGGAAAGGAGGCGAAGGCGAGCGGATCGTCGTCGTTTTCGGGGCGAAGCGGTATAACGGCCGCAGAGCGCAGAATCGAGGAGGGCGCGGAAGTCGGGACGCAGAAACGAGAGGAGAAACCGCGTTGCTAAATATAATACGCCGAGGCACGCGGTTTTCAGGTTCGAACGGACGGGTCGTCGAAATAGTCGGTGAAATCGTGTCGTTCTCCTTCGGAGCTCTCAGGGATCGTGCTGGACACCTTTTTGGAAAGAAAATTTCGAGAAGGAGGGACGAGTGGACCTACCCGTTGTCGCGTGGACTCGTCGAGGCCGGTGTGTCTCTCTCTCTCTCGCACACACGCCCGGTCGCGAGGGGATGAAAGTGTCACGAGCATTTCCTTCTCGTCCTACGTACGTATTCGTGTCGTCGGTGAGCGATAGCTACGAGCAATGTAAGGCGGTCGAATCGTCGTTTCCGATCGTAGAGAACGAGAGGATATCGCCCTTTTCCTCGTCGATCGTCCTTTATGGTTAGAACCTTCGGATCGACGTCACGAGCTTTCGATCCACTCTTTCGACAAATTTTACGCGTCTCGTTAATCTCGTACCATCGATCGGCGATTCGTCTTTGCGCAAATGGCAGCGTCGTCGTCGTAGTAGTCGACACGCGGGAGCTACGAAGAAATTCTTTTAACGCAAGATCGACGTACGTACGACTCACGCACGCATGTAAATAAATACGTGCCGCATGCGTGCCAATCGCGGTTTGTTGACGAGAGTTAATTTCGTTCCGGAGAGGCATTGTTTTCTTTTGGCATTGTTACAAGTACACGCGTACGTAATACGAGCTCGTTGAACGCGGCACACAACAAACTCGGAGTCACAGTCACAACACGATCGTTGGACGATGGTGATGTACGACGGTGAGCGAGAGGATAGAAACGTAAAAGAATATCTGTGTGAAATTGAAACGGGAGAGAAATTAACTCGTATAGATTTTCTCTCGATTCGCTTTGAGCGCACGAAGGCGGAAGGAAGGAACAACTTTTCGACCAGCGAGAAAAGGAAAAAACGCTCGAGTATCGAGCGCGAAGAACAAACGATTGCGTAGTTGAATCGATGAAAGGTTCGCTTCTCTCTTTTTTGTTTTTTTTTTTTTTTTTTTTTCATTCGACGTTAAACGCATGTACGACGAACGAACGTAAAAGTCAATATACTCGAGGCGAACGATTATTTCTGCCGATGGTAGAAGCGATTGTTGTTTCGATAGTTTGCATTTCCTTTTTTCTTTTTCTTTTTTTTTTTTGACCTTGACTTTGCCGACGAAAGTTATTCGGTAGAACGTTCGTATCGTTCTCGGACTCTCGCGTTAGAAAGCACGCGGATCGATAAAAAAGAGTCGGTCGACGCGTTACGCCTCGTCGAAGCGAATCGCGAACGCCTGCGTGTTTACGTGGCGACGACATTGTCGAGGACGAAAAGCTAATTGATCTTTTTTTTTCCTTTTCCTTTATGCCGAAAACTACGACTCGTTCGTAGACGCTGAAGAAGAATCCAAGGAGATAACGGACATGAATATCCCGAAGAGCGATGGCCTCCTGTCGGTGGTCTTGCCTTCCGAAATTCCGTCTTCGGCCAGCTCGCAACAGCTCTTTATAAATCAAGACCAACAGGTGTGTGTTCGTCCGACGTAGACGGCGAGTTATCGTCGACTTTCGCTCTAATTCGCCCTTAGTCACGTTTCTTCTTTCGTTAGATACTTAAGCATTGTGCGAACTCCGTAACTGAAACGTATCCTCGTAATAATAACGACTATCGATCTAATACCATCGATATATTCGATTGCTTACGAGGAGCAGGACGAGGAAGCTTCGGACTGTCCACTCTTGACGCCGAGTCCACCTCCGGCCGTGCAGATAAATAATTCTCTCGAATCGGCGCCTATATACAGGCCTCTCGAAGGAGCACCTCTGGAAATGATAACGACGCCAACGCTCGAAAATATTAACGAGGAGGACGGGCTTAACGCGTTCATGAATCTCGTGAACAGTTCGTCGAAACCTCTTCACGATGGTAGGTATCGCATCGAAGAGAACGTAATCGTGGCTAAAAAAGTAGAAAAAAGTCTGAAATTTCTTCTCTTCCCGTTGATCGTCCGTGAATGGGAAGAGAGAAGCAAGAAAGGGAAGTCGTCGTCGTCGTCGTCGTCGTCGTCGTCGCGCGACGCTAAATACCTTACGTAATCACGCGCGTGGTCGTCATCGTCGTAAACGCAAAGCGCCTTGACAGGATCCAGTTTCAATTTATATCGCGATTAATCTTGACCAACTCGCTCACGAGTTCCTACGCGGAAGAAAAAAGACATTTCATCATTGGACGAAATTGAAATTAATAGGAACGAATTAAAATCGATACTCGCGCGACTCCGAGCCGGATTTATCGCATTTTAATGAAAGAACTAGAAAAGCCAATTCTTTGGCAAACCGTTGATCGATACGATCGCATGAAATAAGTAACGATAAGTTATTATCCCATTCTTTGATTCGATCTCTGTCACGATTCTTTCAGAACCGAGTTCGCGCGATCCGATGGTGGAATCGAGCACGAGCGGTAGCAGCAGTGACACGAACGAACCGGTTTGCGCTCAATTACTTACACAGCTGAATACCGCTTATCAACATTTAGCACCAGACGCTCAAGCTCTAGTAAGTATTTAATTAAAGTGTCGCGAATCGAGTTACCTTTCGCGTCAACTTTTCTTGGATATACAAACTCGAGGTGCGTCATCGCGAAGCCGACTTGGCATTTTTTTCTTCGAGTCTCACGATACTCGCGAGTGTTCCTTATCGAGTATCGAATCCGTTTCGTTTTCGTACGATGGAATCTACGTTATTGGTACGTACGTTTTATTACGTCGAGGGAAAATTATTTCTCGATTTCGAACGACCATTTTTTCGTTTCTCACTCGCGGAGACTAGACGCGCTAATTTCTATTTTCTAGTTTACTTTTGAGCTCTTTTTCCCCGACTTTTTTAGTCGCGTCTCGTCAGTTTCGACTAGTTTCGATACGGCGGTACGAAAAGTCTCGTGACACGGCGGCTAAGAGGAAAAAGATTTTTCGGGGAAGGGAACGTATGCTCTTCGTCGGTCGTGAGAACTCGAAAAGGAAAAAAGCGGGAAAATGGAGAAGGAAGGAAGGAAAGGAAGAAAAAAATAGAAGAACGCCGATCTCAGGGTCGAAACTTATTAAAGCGAAAGAAATGTATCGAAAGACGATGGTTTTACAACGGGTCGGAGCGATCGTTAGCTAAAGAGTCGGCTGATAAAGCATCGATACGTAACTTTGATAGGCTCCTTGCATAGTACTTACCTATACAAAGATATCGTGCGTGCGTAATATCGCTTGCACGGCAATAAAGCGATAATGAATCGTATCGTTAGACGCAGATAGACGCGTTTGTCGCACACAACGGTCCGGCGTTATTTATAAATCTTTCGTTCGTACGCGCACTTGTTGCTCGGGCCGTCACCTGCTTCTTCCACTTCTTCTCCCCCCTTGTTCGTCCTTCCTCTCGTTGATCTTCCTCGACCCTACACGATCGAATAGAAAAATGTTGGATACGAGCGGGCCGTATGGCGTTGGCTATTAATACGATAACGTCGTGTATCGCTCGAGCTCGTGACAGGACTTATTAATAATAGAGTCAGCGTCGAGCAAGAGACTCGAGAATGCGCGAAGGCATTTGCGACGATGGCGGCGGCCACTGGCAAGATCAACGATAGATCTCGTACGACGTTCTCGCCATGGAGAGAGGCCGAACCGCGAAGAAGCCATATCTCTGGCAGATGTCGAATCCGAATATTTGCGCCAAGGGTTCGATCGATCCCTCTCCCTCGCTCCCTTCGGACGTCTCGAAGGATGGAGTTTTTTGTCCGTTCGCGAGCATCTTTCGATCTTCGTCTTACTCGCACCGATCTTCCAACTTTTTCTTTCTCGCTCGTTCTTGGTGTCTCGTTTACTAACACCCCTCCCCCGCCTGTGCGGATCGCTTTCTCTAACAAATCACAAAGTATACTCACGCCGTAACTCTTCAGTTTTACAATCAGGAGAACGGTGGGAAGCCACCGCTCGTTGGAATACAGCTGGTCGTGCCCAAGTCTCCGAAAGATTATCGATTCATGAAATGGAACTGGCCGCTGATAAGAAAAACTTGCTTTTGGTCGTTGATGTCGGTCCTGGCTGGGTGCACTGCTCTCGTCATAGGCGTCCTCGCGACCATGCCTAAAAAGTAAGATTCGTCGTACGTAGGAGTTTCGAGCGATACCCTTTCTAAATATTCTAACTTCCAGATGCGATCCTCCCGTAGAATGGTGGCAAGGAAACGTCTTCTACGAGATCTTTCCAGCCTCCTTTCAAGATTCATCGAAGGGGGGCGACGGTATCGGGGATTTGCGTGGTATCACGATGCGATTGGATTACCTAAAGAGACTCGGCGTTCGTGGAATTCGTCTCAACTCGATCTTCCCGGCACCGCACTATCCGGAATATTATTCGGACATCAGCAACATGACGGATATAAACGTGAATCTCGGTACGTTGAAGGACTTTGAAAAACTCCTAGATGAGGTACATCGTAGAAACATGAGCCTTATCCTCGATCTACCGCTTTATCCGTACGCGAAGACGCTTCGAGGCGAGGAAGGACAAGCCACGAACAAGACGAACGAAGGGATCCGCGAAAGAAGAGGCCTGATCGAGGATTCGATGCTCGAGGATATGGTTACGACGACGCCTTCCACGTCGATTAAAAACGTTCGAAATACTTTCTCGACGGTTAGCGGTAGTCCAGCACCGTTCGAGGAGCCAAGAGCTCTACCGGTCGTCTCGACGGATTCGATCGGCAACGAACGTTCGATCGGTTCGGCCATCAAAACGTGGATCGACAGAGGGGTCGATGGATTTTATTTGAGGGGTCTCGAACGTTACGTACACGAAAGTCCTTTTCCCAATATCTTAAGGCATTGGAAGTCGCTGCTCGGCCCTCGAAAGATTCTCATTTGTCACGTAGACGCGCTTAACGCTGCGATGCATTTCGAGCCATCCAGAAACGCGATTCTTACGAGAATAGATCTGATCGACGTCACTTTGCGCGTATCCAATGGAACCGAGGATATAAAGGCTCAAGTAGAAGCCGTAACGAAGGGTATACTTTTCGAGAAAGCGTCCTATCCGTGGGTTCACTGGTCCGTCGGTGGCGTCGATTCGAGAAGAGTCGCTTCCAGCATCGACGTCAAGAACGCTTCGATGGCTGTCTCTCTTTTGGCTTTGATGCTTCCTGGAACGCCCAGTATATTTTACGGAGACGAGGTATAAAGTTCAACCAAATACGAAGTTCGTTCGAACGAGCGCATTCAAAGTATTTTTACATTCAGATAGGTATAATGGATTGCGAGTGCGAGGATCATCAGGATCTGGCACATTTGCATAATCTCGCACCGATGTACTGGGAAAAGAAAGACGGATTGGACGACAAGTTTGCGTCGGTCGGTGTCACTGCCTGGTTGCCGGAGGCATCGAAACCATTGGAAACAAGTCTGATCGGCACGATCGCCGAGATGGCTAAATTGAGGTCTGACACTCCGACGATTTACGTTAAAGCTATTTCCAAGGATAGCGATGTCATGGCTAACTGTGATATTAGGTAAATAGTTAGGAACCCGTATTTAACAATCCGTTCGGAAATCGTTTGGGATCGGAGCTTTCAACGATTCCTCTTTTTCCTTGCCAAAGGTACACGAAGGATGAGATAATCGTGATAGAACGATGGTATCCTCGGAGAAACTCGTACGTCTTCGTCGCTAATCTCGGCAATGGGTCCAAACTGAAGGACTTGTCGTCCCTTTATTACGGTGGCCACGTCGTCGTCGGACCAGCCAACAGATTGAATCAAGACGTTTTCTTCAAGGAACTGAATGTTCCACCCGGCGAGGCTTTCGTCATCAAATTGGACAAGTGAGAAAGTCGAAGAAAAAAAAAAAAAAGAAATTCATGAAATCAACATTCGCGTCTGAGCCATATTTTTTCGTTGGCACGTCGAGTGCCAAATGTGATATATCTATTCTACGGTGGGAGTTTCACGCTCCTTTTGGGTGCAAGGTGCGCACCTCAATAGTTCAAGTTCCTCTTTATGATCGTAGATAGAAATCGTTTTCTTACGAGTCGACAAATTTTTTCTTTAATCATTTCTTTGATCAATCGGTCGCGGCAACTGGCAACCAGTTGACTACACGAACATATCGTTTTATCGAAATTAATTTCCAAACGAGAAAAACGGCTAAAAAGTTTCGCAAGGTTCTACGATATGGTTCTGCGACATGGTTTTGCGACATTCTTCTGCGGCACGGTTCTGCGATATGGCTTTACGAATAGCAAACGCTGTTCTCTCTTAATCGGAACGAAGAAAACCATTTAACATTTATACGTATTGTATTCGAGTTAATCGTCACACATGTAGAATCGTTATTCACATTCCGAAAGAACGATGACACTTCGATTTCGTAAACCGGGTTTATCACTTTGTACAAGTCTCTATGTGTTCACTATTTTTAACAGTTTGACCTGTGGAACTTTTGCTTCAACGACACGACGAACGTCCTCTTTTTTTTTTTTTTTATTACTCTTCCTTCCGATTGAGCCTCCATAGAACGTTCTTTACTTGGAATTTTAACGATTCGTAACTACTTATCGAAACGTTTCTACGTCGTATTTTTAAGTAATACAGATATACAAAGATATTTTCATGAGAACATTTTTACCGGGAGAAAACAAACGGTAATATCTTGTTAATACGTACCCGCGTCTAGTGGGATTTTGATCAGGCGTTAAAAAATTTCTTTTCTTCGATCGTATACTTTACTTCGATAGTAATTGAAATATATATTCTCGATCGATTGGAATTAAACCAACTTGCATTCGAATTATATATTTTCTATATAATATGTCATTTGATGTGTGTGCGTTATTTCTAAAGAACCTTATCATTCATAACATAATCATAAACATCCCGCAGACATTCTTCGTCCCACGTTTATTAATAAATCCATTCGTTTTCATCTCCATTCAGCACTCGGTTCAATAATAATCGATTCGTTCTTTTGGATCGTTCTCTCTGTTTCTCTCATTTTTGAAAGAGACGGATGGACAGAAAGAAACGGGTTCTCTCCTGGAAATAGAGAGTCTTTAAAAGGGTGAAGGAGCGAATGTTGCGTGAAAAGCGTCGCGAAAGGCATTGCGTTTCGTTCATCGATTTTCGAAACTATATCGACAAATTTGCGAATTACGTCGAGAAAAGAAAAAGTAGTTAAATCGTCACGATGGTTTCGCTTTGAAAAATTGAAAGAATATCTTCCGTACGTTTGTCGCGAATAACAAGCAGCGATGAAGGATAATTAATTTATGTTCTCGCAAGAGTAACGAACCGACGAGTGTGTTCGAACGACGACGTGTGTGCGTGAGAGAGAGAGAGAGAGAGAGAGAGAGAGAGAGAGGGAAAAGTACTTCGATCCCAATAGGAATAAAGTATTAAAAGGATCGTTGCGAGCGAAAGTTTACCTTAGGAACGAATCGTCAATTTTACGATCAGTTCGTCGACGGCCTTCGTGAGAATAAAATGGAAGCTGATTTAAAAGTACGAAACAAGAACGAGTACTTACTTAATCAAGCACTTGCCCGTTTAAAATTAATTTGCTTTTTTATAGATCGTTGTTCTGTTTCGTTTTCCTTTAATCGCACGATGGAATCTTTTCTTTTCGTTTTGTTCACTCGAGTGGTTTTATCGTGATGTATTATTCGATTTCAGCCGGTCGATCTATCCGATAGTATCAAAGTGTTTACGTGGAACAGGAGATGCCTTAGTATCGTGGGAATATGGCCTTTGAAGGTTTACGACCCGATATTCCTTTTTTCCTTCGTATATCTGGCAGTTCATTGTGTCTTCGGAATCCTCGATTTAACCAATTACTCGAAGAACTTTGATCTTATCGTAGTAAACATTACGGAAAACATGGTCATGCTAAACGCTCTCATAAAAATGTCTATCTGTAGATTTCACAGAGATTCGTTGGCGCAATTTTTGATAAAGATACGAAAGGATTTTAAGGTCGAAAGTTACAAGAGCCGAGAAGAAATTTTGACGTTTTTCGGTTACAATAGACTGTCTTATCTGTTCAGTGTAATATCTCTATCTTTTATGAGTTTCATCTCGATAATATATTTCTTGCGATCATTGGTAGCGAACGTGCAAATGGGTAATTATATTTAAATGGTCGAAGGCTATCATCGTGACGATGCGGAAAAGAAGGACTATCGGTCTTCTTGTTACAGTTATGGATAATTCGTCTTTTGGTTATCAGCTGCCTTATAAGACACGACCTCTCGTAGAAATTAATGACGCTACGACCTATGGCCTTCATTGTTTGTATCAAGTTATCGTTTTACCGCTGATTACGTTCGGTTCCGTTGGTTACGATTCCTTCTTCATCACTTTGTCTCTTCACGTTATCGCACAATTGTCCGTATTGAAATACAGAGTTAGATTAGCTCTGGAAGATCCAAATGGTTGCCGATGCGGGATAAAAAAATTGATTAACAAGCATTATCAACTAATAGGGTAACGTTGCTTTCGTTGATATTTTTTTAAACGTTTAACGAGTAAACAACGTTGATAAGCGTCTACGATCGTCTATTCGCAGATTGGTGGATATCTTGGAGAATGCCTTCAACCTGGGAATTTTAGAACATCTTCTAGGAACGACGATTAACTTGTGCGTCTCCGGTTATAACGCGATACTGGTATACTTTATTTATCGATAACAACGGCAACGGCAACGGCAACGGCAACGAGCGAACGCAAGATCGCTGTGAACTCTTTTGTCGTTTCAGCGTTCCTCCAATGGTGAAAATCTCGAGCTGTTTCTGTTTTTTATATTCTCAAGTATCATCTTGAGCACGTTGTTCGCCTATTGTTATACCGGCGAATGTCTTATCCAGGAAGTAATTATCGATATAAACGTATACAAAAAATTTACATACCATTTTCTAAACCGACCGTATCTTAATTGATTTAGAGTACGGATTTTGCCGTGGCGTTTTACGAGTACGAATGGTACGACGTATCGCCGATGGATTTGAAGATGGTCTTAATTTGTATGATAGGAGCAAGTAAACCGTTGCAACTGACCTCTGGAAAGTTTTTCGTCCTATCGTTATGTACATTTAGCGACGTAAGGATTTCTCCGATCGCGTAACGCACAGCACATTTTTCTTACGACTTAAACTACTTTTCACTTTTAGATATTGAAAACTTCAATGGGATACCTGTCGGTGTTACGAACGTTGTTATAATCAACAGAAATGATCGAACGCGCGCCGACAAATGCTCCCATCATTCGTCTCATTTCTGTGAAACTATAATGTCGAAGTATTCATCGCGACGTTTACGCGATACGTCTTCAATAGAAATGTTCTTTAGATACTTACGTTGTTGTTCCTATTTCTTTTTTTTTTTTTTCATATTACGAATTTTTATTCCGTAGTTGTTAATGAAAGAACTCTGAATTTTTTCAAGAAAATTGCTCCGATTCTTCGGAGACTGTTTCGCTGACAAAGTTTTTTCTTTCGACGAAATAGAAAAAACGTAGAAAGAAATGCTTCGTAAAAAGAGAAATATCGTATACGTTCACGGTTAGAAAAGTTTCCTTCCTTCGTATTTTATCTCCTTCTTTTTCTCCTTCTCCGAGTGAACTATTCATAGATTCGGTTATAACTCCGAAAGAGCGAATTTTAAGACTAAACTATAAGTAATGAGAAAGTGCTTGTAATTGTAGAGTTTCGAAACTCTCCTAGACGCAACCGCGTCTTTTTGTTAAAGAAAGAAACGAAGAACGACTTGATGGAGTTAAATTGCACGGTCAAGAGACCGTGCAAGACAAAAAGAAAAAAGAGAAGAAGAAGAAGAAAAGAAAAAAGGTAAATTGTTGTTAAGAGGTAGGTAACTCTATCATTCATGTATCGTTCCATGCTTGTAATCGAGGCTCCTCCTCCTCCTCCTCCTCCTCTTTGGAGCAGACCTATCAATTTTTGTTTACGAGAGACTTTTAAGAGACTCGTTTTTTTCCTTCCAACGTTTACGTCTATGGAGGATCGACGATTTGAGGGCCAGTCTCTCGACAACTTTTGTGCGAATCAAATGGAAAAGGGTGGGAAAGTACGAGCGGTACGATATAATGTATTCTAATTAATTTCGTTTTGAAGACGAACCGACTCTTTTTTTTTCCTTCAAGTGAAATTTCATGAAAGATCGTTGTTGTCGTTCCAGGCACGTCTTGGCTCGTTCTACGCTATCAAAGTGTTAACATGGAACGAACGATTGCTTTGCATTTTGGGTATTTGGCCGTTGCAAGTGCGCGACTCGATATTTTTGTCGTACTTTATCTACGGATGTCTAATGCAGTTCATGGGTTTTCTCAGTCTCCTCGATAATTTGTCGGATTTCGATTACTTTTTGACGAGCCTTACGGAAAATATTTTATTCTTCATGACCCTTACGAAAATGTTCACCTGCAGGATAAATAGCCGATCGATCGGTCGATTCTTGAGAGAAATCCAACGAAATGTTTTCGATGAAAATTATGAAGACGAAGAGGAGAGATCGATATTTCGTCATTATAACAAATTATCCTACAAATTTATCGCGACAATTGTACCAATGATGACCGTCGTAATCATCTCATATTTCCTTAATTCTGCCCTAACGTCTATTCTGCTAGGTAACTTTTTCTGGAGGAATACGATAATATTGTCAATGTTGTTTCATATCATGAGATTAAAACGTATATCACGTAAATTCAAGTAATGTCTAATTCGACTTTGGAGTACCAGTTGCCTTATACAGTAAAGCCGATCGTAAAGCCATACGATTCAACGAGTTTTCTTCTTGGATGCATGTATCAGTGTCTGTGCATCCCTATGATCGTTTCCGGTTACATTGGAATCGATTGTCTTTTCGCTAGTTCAGCCCTTCACGTAACCGCGCAATTTGCGATACTGAAACACAGAATTAGGAAAAGTTTAAAGGATTGCGAACGAGGTATAAGGGAAATAATCGTTGACCATTGTCATCTCATTAAGTAAGTATCGTTTGTGTGCTCGTCGATGTACGTCAATGAAGCGAGAAAGTCAAAGAATTAATTCTAGTTAGAAGACGTCCAAGTATCGTTCCGGATGTATACTAAACGCACGTTTCAGATTGGCAGAAACATTGGAAGATAATTTTACTGGTATTATTTTTCAACAATTATTAGGGATTACGTTCCAGCTTTGTATATCTGGTTATCACATACTCGTGGTATAACGAACAAATATCTAAATACGATAAATGCTTTTTTCTTCTTCTTTTCTCCCTCTCAAAAGTTTTAGCGTTCTTTTTCAGTACGCGGCAAACGAGGACGTTCAAGTCGTTGTTTTCCTAATATATGTTCTTGCATTATCAAGTATATTATTTGTCTACTGTTACATCGGCGAATGTCTCATTCAGGAAGTAATTCTCACAATTCTAATGTAATTCGATCGAGCGCAAACGCGCGACGCTATTTGCAACCTAATCAAATTTGTTATTAACGCAGAGCACGAACTTGAACGAAGCGTTCTACGATATAAAATGGTACGAAATGTTAAGGAAAAATTTAAAGTCAATTTACATTTGCATGATGCGCACGAGGAAGCCGCTCCAACTGACGTCTGCCAAATTTCGGGCCTTATCCTTGTGCACCTTTACCGACGTGAGTAAAACGTCCTTATAGTACAATTTGATGTCTTTGTATTATATTTTCATATGAATTTTATGCGAATCAAATATTTATCAAGTTTATTCGTAGATACTGAAGACATCTATGGGATACCTATCCGTTTTGCGAAATTTTTTATAAATTAATTCACCCTGTTAATGCGCTAGCGCAAATTGTTACACTATAGACAATCTATTCTATTTCTTATGATAAAAATCTGAGTGATCCGACACACGAGGAAACATTCAGAATTACGAAAGTGCCGTTTTTATCGTGAAAATGTTCACAAACCATCCAACTTTTAGTCCTCTTTATGCATCACTTCCATGGGAAGAATCGAATGGTAAGATGGATATTAGAAGTATCTTTTTTTATAAAAATGTTTCTAATATTCAGTGTTAATTGTACGCATTCACGGTGGGTGTACCATGTATACGTATATATGTAGATTACACGTGACAATAGTTGAAAAAAAATTCTCCATAACAAACTGTTCATAAGGAGTTGTTAAATCCGTGCGTGTACATAAAATTTATAGATATACTTGGATCATATGATGCATCTCGTAAGAAACTTTTTATGCAAATTGTGCATAAAAATTGTAAAGAAAATGTTAGAAAATAGAGAACTATCCTATCGTTCGAAATGATTACAAGTCGCTACGACTTTTTGTTTCGGAGATATTCCCATTCGAATGAAAGACAAATTTGTCTAATTTATATAATTTTATCAAGGCTTCAGGCTACAGGCGTAATTTTGGAACTATTTCGATGAACGCGATCTCATTATTTTAAAGATGAATGTTTAAGCGAGCACGTGACTTTTTCGAATTTTTTTTTCTTTTTTCCTTCGCAGTACAATAGTACGATTAAACCGAAAGTAATGGAAAGAGAAAGGATAAATTTTCCTCTTTCTTTCGGTTTGAAACTTCGACGACTAACTTAATAACCGTACAAGTTGAAAGGCTTTCAACTTTGTCTCTTCTCGGTGATCGTTTTTAACCGTGGAAATATTCACAAACTATCCAACGCGTGAACGGCATAATAAAACTCCTGGAAAATGAAAGAGAGAAAGAGAGGGGGAGAAAGAGAGGAGTACATAAATTGTTTATGTATACTTTGTCGCATTTAATCGATGATCAGAACGTCAATGACGACTGTTCGGTACTTCGTCGAATTGGAATAAACTATTCAAAGGCTCCGTTTGTAACCCTTTGAAAGAAAGTTTACATCGAGGGAGAATTGACCCTTTCACGGTTAGTTCGCCGAGAACCATCACGAGAGAGAGAGAGAGAGAGAGAGAGATGGAAAAGATGAAAAAAGTACGAAAGGAAATGTAGTATCAATCGTGTAAATCGTAATTGCGTCTAGTGGAAAAGAAAAAAAAAGGAATGGCAAACGCACAATATATTCATTGGATCGCACGTTTCAGGCGACAGATGTTTTCGAGAGCGAGAAAGTTATTAGATGGAATAAACGACTACTCAGATGCGTGGGTGTTTGGCCACTCGCAGTTTACGATCCGCTCTTTCTCTTCTTCGTAGTTTATCTCCTTCTTCATTGTTCGTTGACGCTCGTAGATTTCATAGATCAAGCAAAGAATATCGATTACGTAGTCAGAGTCTTGACGGAGACCGTACCTCTTTTAATGGCACTTATAAAAATTACGATCTACAGGCTGAACAGAGGAGCGATCGCTCGGTTATTGATCGAAATTCGTGAGGATTTCTTCGTGGAAAACTATGCGAACGAGAAGGAGAAACTGATCTTTCTCGATTATAATAGACTTTCTCGTAGATTTACCGCGATAACTTTCCTGTCGATGTCCATCGTCACCGGACTTTATTTCTTTAAAGCCATTATGACGTCGGTACTAACGGGTACTACCAAATATCTTATTTAGATCGATTTTTCTTTTCCGAGCTCGACGCTTTCGACAATACTTATTCTTCTTAATCAGTTATGGGAAACTCGTCCTTGGAGTATCAATTGCCTTATAAGACTCGAACGATGGTTGAACTTAACGATATAACGACGTATGCCTTCTACTGCATCTATCAATGGTTAATCGTGGTAACCATGGTCTCCGGTTACGTTGGATCGGACTGTTTATTCGCCAGTTTGGCATTACACGTCACAGGACAATTGGCGATACTCAGATGCAAAGTTAAGGAAGCGTTCGAAGACTCTAATGGCTATAAGCGAGGTATGAAGAAATTGGTAATCAAGCATCATCGACTGATTAGGTAAGTACATTCGTTTCCTTTATCGAAATACGAGATAACTATTCAATGAGTATTCATATTTATATTTCATGAGACGAGTGAGCATTTATTGAACGTTTGTAAGCGCAACATTGTATCGACGATGAGTGACGCGTCAGATAACAGATTGCGGAATTCCAGATTGGTCGAAACATTGGAGGATGGATTTAACATAATGATTTTTCAACAATTATTAGGTACAACGTTGAATCTCTGCGTATCGGGTTATCACGCGCTCGTGGTAAGTTTACGTCGTTCGAACGATCGTTGATGATCTTTTGTTACTTTTCAATGAACAATTTGTAGAGTTCAGCGAACGGAGAAAATATCGTATTAGTCACTTTCTTTGTCTACGCATTTAGTGTATTGAGCACGCTGTTCGTTTATTGCTACATCGGTGAATGTCTCATCGAGGAAGTAATGCAAATAATTTCGTTATACGGAAAAAGGAACGGGGTATTAACGGAATATATTAATGAAATTCTTTATCGATTTAGAGCATTGGACTCGGCGATACGTTGTATCAGTCCGATTGGTACGATTTGTCGACGGTCGATTTAAAGATGATGTACATTTGTATGCAACGAACAAGAAAACCGCTGCAATTAACGTCCGCAAAATTTTGTGCGCTATCCTTGGATACGTTTAGCGACGTAGGTATTTCATGGATATCGAGAAATGTTCGTTCGCTTTAATAATCGACGAGATACATACTCCAAAGTTTCATTAAAATCAATGTTTCCACCTTAAGAGGATACAAACGAGGATACTATTCGGTACGGTTTTAAATAGTTTAATAAATTTGCAGATATTGAAGACCTCGGTGGGATACCTGTCCGTTTTACGAGCTTTTCTATAGATCGACTCGCCAAAAACGTTTAAACACCGATTAAATCGTGCCATAGAAACTATCTATTTTTAATTAAACGTAATAATCGATATGTCCGTAAAAAGAAAACTAATAAATAACGTCAACGTAGAATGACAAATCGATGATTTCATGTTATACGTATTTATCGATGATCGTTAATTTGTTAAAGATTACAGTCCGATTAATGAGAAATTTCGCTCCTCTTCGATCTTTTTTGTAAAGGAGATATTAAGAAGCAAATTTGTTCGAACGGATTAAATTTAATAATACGGATCAGGGATGTGTGTAATTAAAAGCGTTTCGATTATTTTTCAAAACTGCTATCACGCAATTTCTTCGAGTATTATTTCAGACGATATATTCTTACGTTTTACGTATTTCGTTTCGTTTCGCTTCGTTTCGTATTTGGTAAAGTTCCCGCCTCGGCCACGTGACCTCCGTAAGTTCTCCCGAAAACCGCTAGAGTGCTTTAGCTTCGTGAAGGACTCATTCGCTCGTGGAGCTTCGTCGATTCACGTAGGTTCGTTTCGAGTTAAAGTATTTCGTCGTCGAGATATTTCTTTTAACGAATAAATTATCAATTTTCACGCACGAATGTAATAACAAAAGGATTATAAAGTTTTCCAGGCATATTACGAACGATCGTTCGAGGTACTGTCATTATGGCGTCACGTGAGTTACGTTTCCGGTAATTCTAACCTTTTGACTTGTTGATCGCCTAGTGCGTATACACGTGTATCGTTAATATCGTTTAAATGAAGTAAGTGTAATTTTGGGATATTGTATCAAAATGAAGAACAAGCCGATACGTCACAAGGAAAAAAATACTTTTCAGGTAATATTGTAAAACGAACGTCATTTTTCACAAGATTATATCTCATTTCATTCTGTATATGTAAAATTTAATGTTACAGTTTAAATCATTTTCCGAACGGATAAACGAAATTGATATCGACGTTTTTCATCGCGTAGTACATAAAAATGAAGAAGATAACGAGGAAGTTGAAACGTATTTTCATGAAACGCTTCAAAAATTGAATTTTTTGAATTTAACAGAGGGTTATTGTAGCTTTAAAAGACAAGTCCGTGAAATCGTTACTCTTCCACAATTGCTCAATAAGAAGCAGTATGTAATTGATTTACTTTTGGAATATTTGAACAAGCGAGATGTTTTGTTTTTACAACCAATACTGGAGTAAGTACAGCCTTGTAATTATTTCGACGTATCTGTGTTAACGATATTTAAATATGTATGTAACACGCGCGTATAATCGCATATTTTAGGTTAGTGGTTGCCTTGGCAAAAGATCTGCAAAAAGATTTTTACGAGTATTTCCCCGAATTTTTAAGCGCTATAATCGGCTTATTACAAACCAAAGACCCGGAGCAAATAGAATATGCATTTGTAGCTCTTGCCTACTTATTCAAATTTTTATGGCGATATTTGGTCAAAAATGTAAAAACTGTTTTGGATTTGCTATTGCCACTTTTAAATGACACGCAACCGGGTTATGTCAACAACTTTGCTGCAGAAAGTTTTGCTTTTGTCGTTCGCAAAATTAAAGACAAAGAAGCATTTGTTAAATTACTGTTAAATATATTGGAGGACAATCGACATAGCGTTACCGGCTGTGGAAGATTAATGTTCGAAGTAATATCCGGCACACCAGGTCAATTTCATTCCTGTGCGGATCAAATTTTGTTACTTTATTTTCATTCTCTAAAAGACGAATCCTTAAATCAAGATCTCGCGTACGGCGTTATGGGACAAGTGACGAATTGTATTCTACAAAATATACATTCTTCCAAATGCGATGTACTTTGGAACACTTTCTTGAAAGCGTTAGACGCAACAACCAAGGAACCGAAGATCATATCAGGAAGAAAAAGTCATTTAGAACTTGTTTTGCGCCTCATGAATGTTGTTCTTACTCATAAAAATGGAAGGATGCTGAATGATCCTGTACCTTTGATCAAAAAACTGGAAAATATGATCGATGATTTTCGAATGGATAATAGCGTTTTATCGGAGATTATCAATGCACTAATTAATATTCTTCTATCTGACGTTAAATTGGCTCAAGAAACTTCTAGTCATTTACTTCTTAAAGTAATGTCTATAGATAACGTAGAATTATTATATAATGCGGTTGAGAAACTGATACATTATTCGTCATTCGAGTCATTGGTATTACCGCATCTGTTGAAAAGATGTAATTCCATCGGATTGAAATCTGAAGAAGTAAGGTTGTTAGGTAAAATAATAAGACAGAAAGCACCACCTTGTCTCAGCGGTTTAACTTTAAACAGATGGAAGAAGTTCACCCTTGACGTAAGAAACGTGTCGAAGGAAAGTATGGATTACTTCTCGAAAGAATCGAACGCCGTAACTGATTTTACATCATCAGATGCATTTTGGATTATAATGATTGTACCACATTTAAAATTTTTACCCGAAGATGTTAAAGTCTCGATAAGCAAGCAACTCCGAACGGTTTACAGTAAAATCTTACATTACGAAAATATGGAAAATATTATGGAACTTAACAAACTTAATTTCATATTTTTGTTCTTACTCGATACGACGATTCATATCTTGGAAAGAGACGAATTTTATGAATTCACAAAGTCGCATGACATACAGATAATGCGTGTAATGGAAAAACATAGTAATGATCCTTTCGTTCTCAATGCTGTAGACTTGTATCTAACGTTTTACAATGGTTCGCAGTATCATGAAAAATTCTTCAATCTGGTAGTATTTGACGCGCTACACGACTGCATAGTAAAAAAGTTAAATTCGTCCGTTCGTTCGATTCGCTTGGTCGTAACGCATCTGTATTCGTTGTTCGCTAACGTCAAAGGTATAATGCTATCCAAAGAAAATATTGACAAGAATGCTCTGGATCTGATTTATCTAGCTGAAAGCGTACCGGCGACGATACAACAATATCGAGATAAATTGTTGCATTTACAGAGCTTAACATTTGAAAGTAATGCTATGACCAATTTAGATCCAAAGTACTACGAGATTCCCCTTAGATATTTATTAGGAAATTTTTATATAAACTTTTCTTTATTGTGGGATCCTGTAAGTAAAATTATTGCGAGCTATGCTACCAAAGAATGTACTCAGTTTTGGTCGGTATTTCTTTCTGAATTGAAAGATGCAGATGCAACTAATCGGACGTGTCAACAAGTACATCGATCTGAAATAATTCAAAGTTTGGAGTTGCAGGTATACGAAACGGATGACAAACCAGATTATAATAATTATAAAATTCTTCTTTGGAAGTGCATGCCTCTTTTTGTAAATTACTGCGAAATGAAAAACAGAGATTTAACAAGTTTGTTTATTGAATTTGTAAATAATAACTTCTTCAAGTCTAATTCCGAGGATGCCAAATTTTGTAGTATTAAGAAACATGAAAATGTATCTATCGCAAACAACGATAATACGGACGAAGAAGAGGATGACGACGAGGAAACAATGGAGAAAGATGAAATATCTTCGAAAGCGGACGATAAAAAATTACCCGCTCGAGCAAGGATGTACAAAATAAAATTATTACTGGCACAAATGGAAATATATGGGAAGATGATGAATCCCAACGTGTTATATAGAGAAACAGAAATGCGTAAAATATATTTGGATTTGCTTTCTTCTAAAAATTCTGATATACAAAATGCTGCCTTAAATTGCCTTTGTACGTATAAATATAAATATCTTTTACCATATAAAGATCATTTATATAATTTAATCAGTGAAAAGAATTTTAAGAACGAACTTGCGCGCTTTAAAGTCGACACGGAAAGTAGTTGTATATTGGATGAAGATCGCGACGGGCTTATGCCCATGTTGATGAGAATCGTTTATGCAAAAATGATAATGAAAACTGGAATGCGAACTGGTGGTAAAGCTGGTGGATCATTAAGACGCAAAGTTATATTGCGCTTTCTTGCTGGCTCTCGGGAAGACGAAATGATTATGTTTGTTGAAATGGCCTTTAAACCTTTCCAAAGATATTTATCATTCTCCTCGAGTGCGTCTGTTGACTTGAACGTATTAATAGAGAGCATCGTCGATACCGTTGATCTAACTAACGTCGTTCCGCCGAAACGTTTAAGAAGTGCCATGAACTTATTAGGGATTATAATAGAGCAATTTGGGGCAAAAATGTCAACAAAACTTTTACCATATTTGCTTGGTCTATTGATGTGCATTGGGGCTATAGTCACGGGGATATTACAAAGATCGGATCAAGTTCATTCTGGTTATTTATCGACGATCAAAAATGTAAAAACTAATTGCATTGCTATAATGGCAAGATTCTTTTCCCATTTTGAAAATTACGAATGGAAGAAGCATGAAATAGATGCTGTTTTCAATGTCGTGGTATTTCCTTGGTTGGAAAAATTACCTACAGAAGGGATTCATAGTCCTACTGCTTTGTTGAAATTATTTATTTCTTGGAGCCAAAATTCACGTTACTATCCTCTATTCGTGAGGCATCGGGACAGCGATACAAATATTACCGTTCTTCCTTATATTATGAAACTTTTGTTGGGACCTAAGACTCATTCGTCCGTAATTAATGCTATTTTGGAAATGATCGAAAAAATGTTAACAACGGAGGATTATGGAAGAATTAATCCGGACGCAGACAAAATGGATACGGATGTACCTTTCCTACCGTTAACGTCTGTCCTCGCAAGTCTACTTCCCGTGAATGACAAGCTTCTGTCAGAGGGAATTAATTATGGATCCATTATTTTACTTCCGCACGTCGACGATATTTTAGAATATATGAAGAGAAAGCTTAAAAATTCTGGCAGAGGTATGAATAAAACTGAATTGATTATTCTATCGCGCATTTCTGAATTCGCAAAAGATCCGGATACGTGCGACACGTTATTGGTACTTATTTTACCGATATTAATGAAGAAAGCGGTAGCAAACGAAAGCGAAGATGTTATTATCGAATTCATTACGACTGTTACGAATCTCATGAAACATGTAAAATCAGCAGAAACTCATCTAAGAGCTGTCGCACCTTTGCTCGGTGCGGTATCGGCGGTACCTGCCCGCAAACTTTCGATTCAATTGTACAATATTATTGCTGAAAGATCTGCCGAAGAAAATCAAGGATTAATCGTGCAAAATTACAACTTATTGCAAGGGCTCAATGCGTGGGATCACAGATGGATCGATCAGCCTGATTTTCAAAAAAGGTTGAATGCCTTCGGTGACGTTAATAATTTGATAGAAAAAAATGAAATAGCCCTAAATTGTGGCGTGTCTATCGTATATAATTGCTTCTTCTTCTTAAAAAATGAATCGGATTTAGCTATAAAGGATTATGCTGGTCAGTGCCTTAAGAATCTTGGACCCAAATTGGCAAGGAAGTATAAGGATAATCCATCCGACAGGCGTTATTTAATGGATGAAACGATCTTACAGCTTATAAAAAAAGGAATAAATAGTAAGTCCGAAGTATTACGCTTTCAGTCAATAGCGTTTTTAGGACACATGTCGTTAGAATGTCCGGAGATACATCCCGTTTTACGCGACTTATCAGGATTGTGCAATAAAGCAGATCCCGAGGTAGATTTTTTTGAGAACATGCGACATTTGCAAATGCATAGGAGAGCTCGTGCGTTATTGAAATTTTGCGCTGTGTCAAAGACATTGACTAAACGTCCAAATCCGAAAACGCTCACACAGTTTATTCTTCCTCTTGCTTCGACCTATTTGTGTAATGAGGCCTACGTTAATAGAAACAACATGATAGACGCAGCAATCGAAACAGTTGGTACCATATGTAAACTTTTGCCTTGGTATCACTATGAGATCATTTTAAGATATTATTTAAATGCATTGAGAAGAAACGTTCAATTTCAAAAACAAGTCATCAGACTGATCGTGACGATATTGGATTCTTTTCACTATGACCTCTCGAAATACAAGCCTTTAGAAGAAATTTCCTTAAAAGGAACAGCCTTGTCTGAAAGTGGAAAAGATCTTAACCGTGAGAACGATGAAGAAGAAGACGAAGGTAACGGGGACGAACGTGAAAATGAAGAAGACAGAGAGGAAAGAATGGATATGGAATTGAATGATGAAGATATCGTCGATGTAGAAGATAATGATGAGAGAATACATGCAGATTTGCCTGTACTGCAAAGACAAATTATATTATCGCAATATGGAGCAAAACGAGTTATATTTGGTATATCGAAAGGATTACTACCACAATTATATAGGTCTATCGCGGCAAGGACTCGTCAAGATAGTACGCACAAGATTAACAAAAAAAAAGCAGCAGCAGATGCGGAAGAGGAAGACTTAACGAGAGTTCCCATTGCGTTGGCGCTAGTCAAGTTGTTGCAAAAGCTTCCAGAAGATATTTTGGAGTCCCATCTACCAGGGTAAGAGCGTGTCTCTCTTTGTAAAATAAGCACACTTTTAAGATCCCATTATTTCTTCTTTATTCGTACGTTCAATATCGCGTATAACACTCATGGCGTTTCCTTTTCTTTCTTTCCTTGTAGGATCTTCATGAAGCTGTGCACCTTTTTGAAATCTCGTCTAGAATCTGTAAGGAGAGTTACTCGTGAAGTGTTACAGAAGATAATGATCACCTTGGGACCAAAGTATCTTCATCATCTTTTAAGAGAATTGAACAGTCTTTTAACAAAAGGCTTTCAAGTTCACGTTCTTGCGTATACGATACATTCTGTTTTAACCGTTTTGAAGCCACATTTCCAAAAATTTGATATTAATAGAAACTTGCAAAGCATTTTATCAGTAAGTATCTTACTTTTCGATAGTACAATGCTTCGTTGGACCAAACGTACATTATAAAAAGCTTTCGTTATAAATCTTTTGATACAGGTTTGCAAAATTGATCTCTTTGGATTGACCGCGGAAGAGAAGGAAGTCATTGGTATTGTAAAAAATATTACAGAAGCCAAATCAACAAAAAGTTACGATATTTTTCATATATTGGCGGAATATATGACAGAATCTTGTTTGCTCGATCTGATAATGCCGTTAAGAGATGTTCTTATGAGAACACATTCGCATAAAACGGTGCAAAAGGTCGTGGAATGTTTAAAAAACATTGTCCTTGGTTTAGCAGATAATACCTTCATACCACTTGAACAAATGCTTATATTCTTGTATGGGGTTGTATCAGAAAGTATACCAAATTTATTGGCTACAAAGAAACATGAACAATTGACGGAAAAGGAAGTAGAAGTATTGCAAAGGCAAAAGCCGGATTGTTTTATAATACCTGCAGAACCAAAAAATAGAATGGGTATGAAAGTTGCATCGAAAACAACGACAAACACGAACGTTCATGTAATGGTCGAATTTGGTTTGAAGTTGTACCATATATTTCTAAAAAGAGAAAAGATATCTGATGCGATATTCAAGCCATATTTAGAGCCCCTTGTATCGGTTTTAAGTAATTGTTTGAAGTCTCAACATGTGAAGGTAAAGTTTTTGCCATGCGTAAATGAGATAGATTTTTAATTTTCTCTCTCTCTCTCTCTCTCTCTCTCTCTGTCCCTTTCTTTCAACTTTTTTCTTTGTAGCTGTGCACTCTAACTTTACAATGCCTGAGCTGGATGCTTAAGATGGATTTAATGTCCGTACGCGAATCGATAAGTGACATTTGCTCTTCCATCTTCGAAGTTCTACACAAATATGCAGCAGCTGGTTTGAGCAAGGGAGATAATTTTGATCTCGTAATGGCAGCTTTTAAGTGCATGTCAGTGCTTGTTCGTGACGTAAAGCATTTTACAATTACCGCTGAACAATTAAAAATTTTACTTTTGTATGCCGAACAAGATCTCTATGACGGCGATAAACAAGCAACAGCGTTTGCCTTGCTTAAGGCAATAATTAAAAGGAAATTAACGGCTCCAGAAATGGATGTAGTTATGAAAAAAGTAGCCACGTTGAGTATCACATCGGAATTGGAACACGTGAGATTGCAATCGCGATCCGTATTTTACTCGTACCTTATGGAGTATCCTCTTAACAGTCATCTCGACGATCACATAACATTTTATTTGTTCCAATTGAGTTACGAAATGCAGTACGGTCGTATTAGTGCATTGCAAATGATTAGTAGCATCATCACAGGATTTCCATTGGTAAATGTTCACATCATTTTACATTTTATACTCGTAAATAATTTCTTTCGCGTTACACATTATTGTCAAATTCGTTGTTATAGAAATCTCTAATTAAACGTGCAGGATTCATATTTTTGAATACTAGCGCTAGATTGGTGAACGACGACGATCCGATGTGCCGAAAGCTTTGTGCATCGTGTATCAAAGAAATGTTGATACGATTGCCTCACAACGAGAGAGATAAACTGTTCGATATTGTATTTGCCTGGTTGAAAGACTCTCAGGTATTGTTTAATCTAATGTCGATCGTTTTAAAGGACGACGTTTAAAATGTTTCAAGAAGATTTGGAAAAGAGAAAAAAGAAATTCTTTTTATTGTAGATCATTCATCGACGATTGGCCGCACAGTTATGCGGTATATTTGTCGTGGTTGAAAAAGAAAATTTTGAGCCGCGTCTCGCAAATACGTTGCCTATTTTATTGCAACAATTCCATGACGATATCGATGCCTTGAAAAAACCAGAACCTGGTCATTATGTAAAATTACATTCTGAAAAAGAAAATGATAAAAAACGCAAATGGAATTCAAATATAAAAGATCCGGAACGATTGAAGGATCATCATTTATATCAAGTGCTGCAATTATTGTTAAAACTATCGGGACAATGTCCAGGTTTTCTAAAAAATAAAAAATACAATGCGGAGATATCTTCGTTTGCCGGTTGGTATAAAGATTTGGTATTAAGACGGTAGACTAGTGCTTAACTAGTTAGCAATTGGATATCATTGTCCATGCTAAATCTTATTCTTCTTTAGAACACGGTCAGTCATTGTTGGCACATCCGCATCTGTGGGTTCGTTTAGGAGCTACGCAGCTGATCGGTTTTATACTATCTGTACTCGACGTAGAGAAAATCGTGGAACTTATAAAGAATCCCGAAGAATATGCCACAATCGATAGTTATATCTATTCGAACCCTGTCGATACGTTAAGGAGTTTATCTCTAGACTTAATTGCACAATTACAGCCAGACATGATGTTCGAAGAATTGGCGGACCAAGTCGTGAAAAACTTAATCTTCGTTGGAAGAATTTTGAAATCAGTTGAAAGTCCAAATATTGGAAATCCAAATAACGAGGGCATAAATAAAGACGGTAATGCTTTATCTCTCGGTTGGCTGATGAGAAGATTAAGGAAAAGTGTAAATATAGAAGTGATTCAGGCACCCAAGTCGATATCGGTGGTAAGTGTTTTATTTCGTATAACAGAGATATTAATTAATGTCCATGCTCGAAATACATATACAAATGCATTATTCTCAGAGAAGCGCAGTATTCAAGTGGATAGCCGGTATAGTGGCTACTATACCAATCGAAGAATTAAATGCGTTACTTTTTAATTTAATGTCTCCGTTGGTACGAGAAATGACCACGACCGAGGAATCGAATGCTCCTTTGCGTCAATTGGCAAAAGAGATAGCTTCTATGATAAAAAAACAAATAGGCATCGAAGAATATGCGAGATTGCTTAGTAAAGTGCAACAAAAAATCGATAGTAAAAAAGCAGAACGCCGGAAGATACGAAAGCAGCAGGTAAAATTACTTGAAAAAAATATCGATATGACCTCTCTAAAGCGTTTACTTTTGTGTTTAATACGTTTATAATTGTAGTTTGTGACAGATCCGGAATTAGCAGCGAAACGTAAAATTGCGAGACAACAAAAAAAGAAAGAAAGTAAAAAGAGAAAGCTGAACAACGCAAGGGGTAAAAATATATCGAGGAAACGATTAAAAAAAGAGATCGATTTGGATCATTTTTAATTATACAAGTGTTTTGCTTATTAATCTTTACCATTTTACGAAATAACAAGTTTTCTTATCGTTGTTGTGTTATCGACTTGCCAATGTAAATATGTAACATATACGTATATACGTGTGTTCACATTTCATAAGAATTTTATAATGACAATTATAATTAAGTTTTGTGTTATCTCATTTTTTTGTTTTTTTTTTTTTTTTTGTGAATATGAACATTATTAAGAAAGTATATCCAAATATATGCGATATGCGAAAAAAAAATACGTTAATTGATTATGCAGATATCACGCATATAAATGTAAGGTGGAAATAACTTTTATGCTTTCCATGTAACAAGGGATATATTGTTCTTTCGGTTACTTCGATTACTCCTGCGATAAGTGTCTAAAAGCAAAAGGGTATGTATATAGTAAAAAGTTGTTTTGGATTATGGAGATAAGGAACTATTGCACAAGAGAACATCTTTTCTATCTTAATACTCGAGACTCGCTCTGATTACGTAACGATCGAATCATCATCTTCGATCCTATGATACCGATGCTATATTATTATCGTCTCTCCAATTATCATTTTTTATTTAAAATCTCGCGTTTCGAGTCTTTCGTAATGGTTTCTTTGTAATTGCTCGAACTTGAAGAGTCTTTCGTTGGTCGAACACGAGCGAAAAAGAAAGGAATTTTTTGTTATTAGCATTCTAGTAAAACCACTATTAACTACGAGTCGTTGTTTTATCAAAATTCGAAACGAATATTCGATAGATCACCGTTTGAAATTATTTTAAACATTTTAACGAAATTACTATTGACACTGTGTCGTCATTTTATCGGGGTTCGAGGTTCGGTTAGCATCCGACCTATCCCTGCTCTTCGACTCTTACACTATAAGTATCTAACGTACGTGTCATAGTACATGTAAATACGTCCAGGCACAGCCAACTAAGAAACTTCTTTTTTTTCGTACCTCCGACATCCATTATAGTTACGGGCGAAGAGCCAAGTACTTGATTTGAATAGTCCGTTGGTTTCTTATCAGTGTGATATAGATCATAGGAACGGTATACGATGATATATTTTACAACATTATGATCTAATAACGTACCTTTTCTTAAACCAACTAGTAGTTTTGTGCTCAAAGTAAAGCTAACACCAGGGAAAGAGAGAGAGAGAGAGCGCTTTGACAATGTACGTCAGTGTAATATTACTTTTCATAGTGATCATTTTGTTGATAATCTTTGAAAATGCTCGACGATGGATCCAGAAAAATTTTCCACCAGGTATAAATATTATTGATCGATATTATAATAATTATATGTAATGGTAGTCACGTGAAAAGCAATACATAATCGTATGATAGATGATATTACGTATCTGGCACTAGCTTTCGCACCACTCATACTTTATATAATTAATACATAATTATAAATATAATTACGTATGTTTATGCGTTAAATGTAATATTTTTAGGACCCTTTTCTTGGCCGTTTATTGGAAATCAATCCCTTTTGAAACGATTGGCTCGTAAACACGGTAGTCAACACGTGGCATTTTGGAAGCTTGCTGAAAGATATAAGAGCGATGTAATAATGTTGAGATTAGGTATGCGTAACATCATTGTGGTTTCTGGTGTGGTAGCCGTTCACAAATTATTGCGCAGCGATGATTTTGATGGTCGTCCTTGGAACGAATTTATTAAGTTACGCAATATGGGTATGAGGAAAGGTAAGCCCGTTTAATACTCGATATATGCATTATTATTACCCTATAATCAGAAAAATATTCTTATCTTTTCCTATCCTATTTAATGATTTAAGTTCATAAATATACAATACGTTTATAAATATACAATTTTCCTTTGCCAAGTCGCGCGTTATCAAAGTAATTTATTATCCGATAAAACGACATATATAAATAAATTTATATTATTTATTATATTTATCGTATCGATATTTAGGTATTACTATGAACGACGGAACGGAATGGAAAGACGTTAGATCGTGGGTGGTACGAGCGCTAAAGACCGTTGGATATGGCAAACGAGAGATGTCGAACCTCATCCAGGACGAACTAGCTGTAATTCTGGAAAATCTAAAAAAAGGTGGTATATATCGAATGAAGACGACGATCGCGCCCGCTGTCATAAACGTTCTTTGGACTTTTACAACGGGAAAGCGAATCAACGAGGATTCGAAGTGCGTATTCGCATGATTCGTTTGAAATATCTCCAGAGATATAGGAAAGCTTATTTCTAGACTAATTACTTACAGATTACGATATTTCAACGATCTGATGGAACGACGTGCTCGTGCCTTCGATATGGCTGGAGGAATGCTATCTACTTTCCCTTGGATTCGTTACATCGCACCGGAGACATCGGGTTACAATCTTCTCATGAAACTCAACAACGAATTGAAGGATTTTCTAACGGTAAACGTATCTTTGACGAAACGAATTCACCAAACGATCTTAACGACTTTCTTCATTTCTTTCTTTCCTTCTTCCTTTCTTTTTTGATCATTTAGGAGACTATATGCGATCACAAGAAGAACTACGTTCCTGGTAACGAGACCAATTTAATCGATATGTTCCTTCGCGAGATGTACGATCAGAAAGGATCGAAATACATTTTCACAGGTAAAATAAAATCATTCGTTTTTCTATTCACGTGTATCGATCTGTTCGATATTTTCATAGGCGAGCAGTTGTTGATGATATTGTTGGATCTATTTCTCGCCGGCTTCAATACCACCGCAACTGCCTTGGATTTTCTCTTTTTACACATGGTCGTTCATCAAGATGTACAACGAAAAGTAAGGGAAGAGATAGCGACGAAGATAGGTTTGGACGAATTTCCAAAGTTGGAAGATAGATCCAAGTAAATCTTTATTATCGTTGTATCATCGTATGGAGGTGAGCAAAGATATGTCGAAGAAGAAAGCTGAAATTTTCTATCGTCGCAGGCTCCCTTATGTTGAGGCCGTTATGACCGAGGTTCAACGCATGTACGTGGTAACTCCGATAATAGGCCCGCGACGAGTCTTTCGAGATACGACGTTGGAAGGTTATTCGATACCAGAGAATACCACTATCCTCGTCAATCTATACAGCGTCAATATGAATGCAGATCTCTATCCGAATCCGCACGAATTTAAACCGGAACGTTTCTTAAAGGACGACGTTCATCAACCCGATAAGAACTTGGTGCTCTTTGGCAAGGGTAAAACTGTACTACGAGTTCATTTCTTTTTCTTACAATTCTTCCAATTTATTGTCGTCTTTTTCACCAGTCCATATGCCAACGCGTAATAATATCGGCTTAAGTTTTTAATTTTTTTCGTTAGGAAACAGACGATGCCCCGGCGAGCATCTGGCAAAATCCGCACTTTTCCTACTTTTCGTTGGTATTGTACAAAAATACGCGCTACTTCCCGTACCAGGCCAAGGACCTTATGTCGTCGAAGCAATTCCAGGTCTAACGATCGCACCGAAACCATACGAGGCGATGGTTGTACCGCAATGACAAATTCTTATATTATGATAACATTGACTCTTTTTTTTTTGTTTTTTTT